>NC_141826.1:25302113-25379613 GCF_982586985.1 Callionymus lyra | reverse complement strand
AGCTGAGTAGGACGTAATGACTGCTGCCATCTAGAGGCCGGAAGATTAATTGCAATACAGTAATGAACAAACACTGTGATTATTTTTTAATTGTATATTATGTTAATTGTAAATAGAAATAGTTTTTTATTTTATTAAAAAAAAATGACAATGATTCAAATAAATTAGGATTTAAAAAATGCCCCCAAAATGAATGCGCTTCTCGATATTGTATCGAAGTCTTCTTTCACCTCGACCTGTAGCTCTGGACACGACGAACTGACTTCAAGGATAAACTGTGTTCATGTCGATCCTCAGGTCAGGCTATCGCTCGCAGACTCCTGCCCTTCGGCGTGAAGCGACTGCTGTACTCGGGGAGAACTTCCAGACCTGAAGCTGCCGAGCTCCACGCAGAGTTTGGTGAGGAAACGAACGAACATCTCTTAACTCAGGAAAACGTTATCATGACACGATCTGGAGCTCGTTTTTGTGTTTTCTCGTTCACACTTTTGTAACAGTTTATATTCATGTCTAAACAAGAAGGATGTGTTTCGCCTGCAGTTCATACTAAACTCTGCAGCCAGAATTCTGAGCCGCTCTAGTAGAAGAACTCACATTTCTCCTTCAAACTCTTCACTGGCTGCTCTAGTAGAAGAACTCACATTTCTCCTTCAAACTCTTCACTGGCTGCTCTAGTAGAAGAACTCACATTTCTCCTTCAAACTCTTCACTGGCTGCTCTAGTAGAAGAACTCACATTTCTCCTTCAAACTCTTCACTGGCTGCTCTAGTAGAAGAACTCACATTTCTCCTTCAAACTCTTCACTGGCTGCTCTAGTAGAAGAACTCACATTTCTCCTTCAAACTCTTCACTGGCTGCTCTAGTAGAAGAACTCACATTTCTCCTTCAAACTCTTCACTGGCTGCTCTAGTAGAAGAACTCACATTTCTCCTTCAAACTCTTCACTGGCTGCTCTAGTAGAAGAACTCACATTTCTCCTTCAAACTCTTCACTGGCTGCTCTAGTAGAAGAACTCACATTTCTCCTTCAAACTCTTCACTGGCTGCTCTAGTAGAAGAACTCACATTTCTCCTTCAAACTCTTCACTGGCTGCTCTAGTAGAAGAACTCACATTTCTCCTTCAAACTCTTCACTGGCTGCTCTAGTAGAAGAACTCACATTTCTCCTTCAAACTCTTCACTGGCTGCTCTAGTAGAAGAACTCACATTTCTCCTTCAAACTCTTCACTGGCCGCTCTAGTAGAAGAACTCACATTTCTCCTTCAAACTCTTCACTGGCTGCTCTAGTAGAAGAACTCACATTTCTCCTTCAAACTCTTCACTGGCTGCTCTAGTAGAAGAACTCACATTTCTCCTTCAAACTCTTCACTGGCTGCTCTAGTAGAAGAACTCACATTTCTCCTTCAAACTCTTCACTGGCTGCTCTAGTAGAAGAACTCACATTTCTCCTTCAAACTCTTCACTGGCTGCTCTAGTAGAAGAACTCACATTTCTCCTTCAAACTCTTCACTGGCTGCTCTAGTAGAAGAACTAACATTTCTCCTTCAAACTCTTCACTGGCTGCCAGTTTCTTTCGGGATCGTTTTAAAATTCTGGTTCTTACTTTCAGATCTATTCATGGTCAGACCTTCCATCAGTGATCTGATCCAGACTTACACCCCAGCTCGGGCTCTGAGGTCTGTGGATCAGAATCTACTGATGGTTCCTGAACACGCACCTGAACATCTGAAGACACTTTTATTCGTGCTTTTCCTTGATTCTCTGAGACTCTTGTGTTCGTCTCAGTGTTATCTTGAACTTTTAGTTATATATTTTATTGAGTATTGTTTTGATTGTTTAAGCGTCTTGTGACCCTGGTCTGGAAAAGCTCTACAAATATGACTTCCTTCAGCGAATGATCTGCTCGTCCTTCAGTTCCTCTGGACACGCTGGTCTCCGAGAGCGACTTCATCGTCGTGTCCTGCTCTCTGACGCCGGAGAGCAGAGGCTTGATCGACGAAGGATTATTCGGGAAGATGAAAAAAACCGCCGTCTTCATCAACACCAGCAGGTGGGTCACGGTGACCCCCCAGAGTGCGGTCGCGTTGATCCGACGCCGTGTCTCCACAGGGGGGCGGTGGTGAACCAGGAGCATCTGTACCAGGCTCTGAGCAGTGGAAGGATCGCCGCCGCCGGTCTGGACGTCACGACACCCGAGCCGCTGCCACCCGATCACCCTCTGCTGACCCTGAAGAACTGTGGTGAGTTCAAGGTCGTACGCCCGTCACTCAAATCTGGTTCTTTATCTGTCAATCAAAGGTTTAGGTTGATTTATAATAAAAAATGTCTTCAGAAAAAGTCACTTTAATCAAAATAAAAATGTAAAAGTTTCTTCAATTAAATAAAAATATAAAAGTTGGTTCAATTAAAGTATAAATATTTTCCAAAAATATATTACATTTGGTTTTATTAAAATAAAAACATTTTCAATAAAATTATAAAATTTGCTTCAATTAAAGTAAATGATATTTTCTATAAAATAACATTTGCTTTAATTAAAATAAAAATATTTTCAAAAAAATATATAAAAATTGCTTCATTTTAAATAAAAATTTAAATAAAATTATAAAATTTGCTTCAATTAAAATAACAAATATTTTCAATACAATTATAAAATTTGCTTAAATAAATAAATAAAAAAATCAATAAAATATAAAAAAAATGCTTCATTTTAAATAAAAATATTTCAATAAAATTTGCTTGAATTAAAGTAAAAAATATTTTCAATAAAATGACAAAATTTGCTTCAATTGAAATCAAAATGTTTCAATAAAATGATACAATTTGCTTCAATTAAAATAAAACATATTTTCAAAAATATTATAATAATTTGCTTCAAATAAAATAAAACATATTTTCAATAAAATTATAAAAAATGTGCTTCAATTAAAATAAAAAATATTTTAATAAAAATATGAAAGTTGCTTCAATTAAAATAAAAATATTTTAATAAAAATATGAAAGTTGCTTCAAAAAATGACCCAAACACAAAAGTGACTTCAATCATAGAAAACAATTATAAAATAAATAAATAAAAATAAAACTTTGTGTGTAATAATATAGAAACAAACTGCTATAGATATAGAACACGGAGCTCAGTACTGTTTATTTACACAGAACCATGAAACATCCTCTGAGAGACTCTTGTGTTGTGTTGTGTTGTGTAGTTGTGTTGCCTCACATCGGCAGCGCCACACACTCCACCAGATCAACCATGACGACCTTGTCCGTCCACAACCTGTTGGGGGGAATCCAAGGGACGGAGATGCCCAAAGAACTGATGTTCTAGAAGAAACGAGAAAGTTCCGTCCATCGACATCAAACCTTTTGGTCAAACAATATGTTTACATTAAAAGTATTTAAACTCATGAAAAGTTGTTTTTTTCAAACTGATCCAAAAATTACCAACCCAACATTTTTTTGGTTTTATTAATTATAATTTAACGATGCACCTGTTTTAGATTATTTTTTTTATTTTTTTAAACGCTTATGTTTTTTAAATAAATGAATGAAACATTAATTAACACATGGAGTTTGATATTATAATTCCAATTGTTTTAAAATATATTTTCTAAATTCAATATTTTTAATTCATAGCCTTTTAAATAATGTTGGTATTAAAGCGACACCAGACAAAACCAACAGAGCGCCGAGCTACTGGATCGATCTTTCAGCCAATCATGTAAATCAGTGCCAATCAGAATTTGAATGGTTGAAGACATTTTTTTCAAGTATTGAAAGGTTCAATTCAATTATTCAATATTTGTTTTATTTTATTTCAATTATTCAATATTTGTTTCATTTTAATTCCAATTATTCAGTATTTGTTATATTTTATTTCAATTATTTAATATTTGTTATATTTTAATTCCAATTATTCAATATTTGTTATATTTTATTTCAATTATTCAATATTTGTTTCATTTTAATTCCAATTATTCAGTATTTGTTATATTTTATTTCAATTATTTAATATTTGTTACATTTTATTTCAATTATTTAATATTTGTTATATTTTAATTCCAATTATTCAATATTTGTTATATTTTATTTCAATTATTCAATATTTGTTTCATTTTAATTCCAATTATTCAGTATTTGTTATATTTTATTTCAATTATTTAATATTTGTTTCATTTTAATTCCAATTATTCAATATTTGTTATATTTTATTTCAATTATTTAATATTTGTTATATTTTATTTCAATTATTTAATATTTGTTATATTTTAATTCCAATTATTCAATATTTGTTATATTTTATTTCAATTATTCAATATTTGTTTCATTTTAATTCCAATTATTCAGTATTTGTTATATTTTATTTCAATTATTTAATATTTGTTTCATTTTAATTCCAATTATTCAATATTTGTTATATTTTATTTCAATTATTTAATATTTGTTATATTTTAATTCCAATTATTCAATATTTGTTATATTTTAATTCCAATTATTCAATATTTGTTATATTTTATTTCAATTATTTAATATTTGTTTCATTTTAATTCCAATTATTCAGTATTTGTTATATTTTATTTCAATTATTTAATATTTGTTTCATTTTAATTCCAATTATTCAATATTTGTTATATTTTATTTCAATTATTTAATATTTGTTATATTTTAATTCCAATTATTCAATATTTGTTATATTTTAATTCCAATTATTCAATATTTGTTATATTTTATTTCAATTATTTAATATTTGTTTCATTTTAATTCCAATTATTCAGTATTTGTTATATTTTATTTCAATTATTTAATATTTGTTTCATTTTAATTTCAATTATTTAATATTTGTTATATTTTAATTCCAATTATTCAATATTTGTTATATTTTAATTCCAATTATTCAATATTTGTTATATTTTATTTCAATTATTTAATATTTGTTTCATTTTAATTCCAATTATTCAGTATTTGTTATATTTTATTTCAATTATTTAATATTTGTTTCATTTTAATTCCAATTATTTAATATTTGTTTCATTTTAATTCCAATTATTCAATATTTGTTTTAGAATTAGCTCATATCTGGTGAGACTGACTCTCTTTATAAAGATTGTTTTGTGAAAAAATGCAATTTTTTTCTAAATAAATCCCAATGATTTCTCTTTTCGTGATCAGAAAACAATGCAAACATCAATTGAGACGGAATTAACAGTTTATAATCGTTCTTTTAAAATATTCTACCGATCACACTGTTGTAAAGGAGTTCACACGAGTGTAAATGTTTATATTTGTCATAAGTTAAGACAAATTCTTTATTAACAGAGACGATCTTGTTTGAAACCTCATGAGAGGTTATACATGTATAACTACGTTGACATGTGTAACTACAATATAATTAACACGTGCTTTGGCTAAAAATGGAATCGAGTCAGTGAAGCTGTGGAGCTCACCATCAGAGTGAAGCTGTGGAGCTCACCATCAGAGTGAAGCTGTGGAGCTCACCATCAGAGTGAAGCTGTGGAGCTCACCATCAGAGTGAAGCTGTGGAGCTCACCATCGGAGTGAAGCTGTGGAGCTCACCATCGGAGTGAAGCTGTGGAGCTCACCATCGGAGTGAAGCTGTGGAGCTCACCATCAGAGTGAAGCTGTGGAGCTCACCATCGGAGTGAAGCTGTGGAGCTCACCATCAGAGTGAAGCTGTGGAGCTCACCATCGGAGTGAAGCTGTGGAGCTCACCATCGGAGTGAAGCTGTGGAGCTCACCATCAGAGTGAAGCTGTGGAGCTCACCATCAGAGTGAAGCTGTGGAGCTCACCATCAGAGTGAAGCTGTGGAGCTCACCATCGGAGTGAAGCTGTGGAGCTCACCATCGGAGTGAAGCTGTGGAGCTCACCATCGGAGTGAAGCTGTGGAGCTCACCATCAGAGTGAAGCTGTGGAGCTCACCATCGGAGTGAAGCTGTGGAGCTCACCATCAGAGTGAAGCTGTGGAGCTCACCATCAGAGTGAAGCTGTGGAGCTCACCATCAGAGTGAAGCTGTGGAGCTCACCATCGGAGTGAAGCTGTGGAGCTCACCATCGGAGTGAAGCTGTGGAGCTCACCATCGGAGTGAAGCTGTGGAGCTCACCATCAGAGTGAAGCTGTGGAGCTCACCATCAGAGTGAAGCTGTGGAGCTCACCATCGGAGTGAAGCTGTGGAGCTCACCATCGGAGTGAAGCTGTGGAGCTGACCATCAGAGTGAAGCTGTGGAGCTCACCATCGGAGTGAAGCTGTGGAGCTCACCATCAGAGTGAAGCTGTGGAGCTCACCATCGGAGTGAAGCTGTGGAGCTCACCATCGGAGTGAAGCTGTGGAGATCACCATCGGAGTGAAGCTGTGGAGCTCACCATCGGAGTGAAGCTGTGGAGCTCACCATCAGAGTGAAGCTGTGGAGATCACCATCGGAGTGAAGCTGTGGAGATCACCATCGGAGTGAAGCTGTGGAGCTCACCATCAGAGTGTTGCCGACATCAAGCGTTGACGGGGGACAGGGAAGCAAAAGTGACGCAAATGGCGTGAAAATCTGACATAGTGAAAAGTTCATGTAGACTCCACTTTCCACAAAACACCAGGGCTGTGTCTCAAATCGCATACTAGCGTACTCAAAGTTAGTATTTTTAGTGCTTTAGTGCGTCTCAATTCTTATTTTGCGAAATTTAGTGCGCCATGCACACTAAATTGGCGTACTAACACGCCCACAAAACTGAGTATGGTTCGATGGACACTTACCACACTAAACAGCTCCATCTTAATGACGTTTTAAACGGTTAGTTACGTCATATATAAATGCATATATATATATACGTACAGGTGTATTTTCAGCAGCAGTAGGAGGATAAACACGTCTTCGCTGCTGATATCAGCTTAAATATCTCGCGAATATTTAGATTCTCATATTTTTTCTTTATTTCTTTTTCCAAACTTGCAAAATGTGCTGCCAGCAGGTGGCGATAGTGTTCCTACAGCTGGTTGAAATCATCATTAAATAGTAGTAGAAGAAGAAGCTGTCGCGTCATTTCCTGTTAGTGTGTAGCAGCAGAGTTTGATTTGAGACATACTATCCGTGGAGGATTTGCGTACTAGTTAGTACGTACACTATCCTGATGCACACTAACTTCTAGTATACTAAGAGTAGTATGCGATTTGAGACACAGCACAGCTCATAGTGAGGTGACTTTTGTGAAATTTATATTTGATCTTTTTTTTTCTCACTCATCTTGATTCACTTTGGTTTGTTTCGGAGACGACTTGTTATTTTGAAAAGAAGTTAAAAAACAGTGTTTTTATGCTGTTATATGACTTTAAACTATTTTAATGTGATGTTAATATTTGCCAGGTAACTTATATTATTAAGTGCCAGGTTTTGAGAAAATTAACTGATAAAAGTGAAAAAGTAAATTGAATGAAGCAATACTTATGTTTTCAGCTGAACTGCATAAAAATAGTGTGAATCATGTGAGTTCACGACAGTTTCCGTTGATGCTTCACATCTGATAAAGCAGGAAGTAGACGTAGAACCTCCTGATGA
Organism: Callionymus lyra; assembly: GCF_982586985.1. Taxonomy (NCBI): domain Eukaryota; kingdom Metazoa; phylum Chordata; class Actinopteri; order Syngnathiformes; family Callionymidae; genus Callionymus; species Callionymus lyra. Next base: position 25,372,053 of record NC_141826.1, on the reverse strand, counting down.
TATCGTCTAGTTCCAGGAATCGTAGGCGAGAAGCAACTGATGGTGAAGAGATTGACATCATGAAGTCGCAGCAGAGTCGACTCTCACTCACAGACGAAGACATGGCTGCTCTGATCCTGCTGCTGGTGGCGTTCTTCTCCAACAACATCCTCGCTGAGGTCCTCAAGATGGAAGGAGTCTCTCATCACTTCATCCTGAACAGAACAGCTGATGACGTCTGCTTGATCTCAAGATGGATCGGTGAGGAGAAGGAACTTCTGTGGAACTCTTCACAGGATCAAGACTTCAGTCTGGAGACAAAAGATTATGACTACAATCTGCAGACAGGAGCTTCTTATACAATAAACACTCTGAAGGTTTCAGACTCGGGTCAGTACCAAGAACAGTGCTGGACCCAGAACAACGTGACGCACGAGAGGAACTTCACTCTCCTGGTTTGTGACACACGGAATATGAGACTTCAGTCCTTTTACCCTTATGTTGGACAGACACTGGAGCTGAACTGTGACGGTGCGGGACCAAACCAGAGTGTCCAGTGGGCTTTAGGTCAATCTAACCACAGAACAATAAACTTTGAATTAGCTTTAATCGATGATGAAACATCTTCAATACACAAACTACAGCAAGTGAAGAACAAAACATCTCTTCTGGTAACGTTTGACAGAAGTTCTGGTCTGTTCTTTTATTACTGTCTGGAGAAGAACCATCAGAGCTGTGAACTACTGGAAGAGTTTTATGTTTCTATACAAGATAATTACATTCACAGGTGGGTGGGAGAGAGTCTGGAGCTGAACTGCTCTGACTTCAGTGGAAACGAACAACATGTGTGGAAGATTTATTCAGAGACAGAAGAGAGAGAGAGTCTCAACTACACTCTGATGTTTCCATCACTGACCTTGGACCACACAGGTAGATACACCTGTGAGCGCGGTGATCAGTTTATTCATTACTTCCTGTATATGTGTCCTGAGTCCGACCCGCCTGCTGATGTGTTCTTCACTGGAGGAGAGAACGTGACTCTACGATGTGACTGGAAACAGCCTGATGAGATCCGCTGGTTCATGAAGACAAACAGAACCGAAGGAAGAACATCACGTGTATATCAAGGACAAGTAGACAGAATCTTTCGTTCCGACACGAGCCTGGTGATCACTAACATCTCTCTGGAACACAGCGGAGAGTTCTGGTGTGTGATCATGAAAGACGATCATTGTGTGTTCACATCTAAAACCCTCGTAATGTTCGGAGAGCCAGAGGTTGATCACCATCTGGTGCGGTCTGTGATGCTCAGTGTTGTGATCTTCATGATGTGTGTTGTTGTTGTTGTTGTTGTTGTTGTTGTGGTCCAGAGGAGCAGGAGTAGAGAGCAGCTCCCAGCACCTGTGGAGGAGGTGGAGATGTTGGAAGTGTCTCCAGCAGATGTTCAGCCAGAGACTCTCTGAGGCGTCAACATGATCCACGAGTGTTTGGATGAATCTTTCTTTGACTGTTTGTTTGTAATCATTGTGACTCTTGTTTCCTCTTCAGTGTCAATAAAGTTGAACAATTGACCTCCAATAAAAGACTCCAGTTTTCTTTGTGTAGAGATGAAGTCGATGAGTTTACGTCACATATTATTCTGACTTTTTTCTTCCTGTTTTCCTTCTTTTTGTTCCTCGGTCTGGTTCTCTACATGTTTCTGAATTATTTCTCTTTTTTCAAACATTTTCTCCAGAAAACAAGGTCAATAACCCCTGAGTTATCTATCATAACCTCAGGTTCTACGAGTTGGTGCGAAGCCCTCTAACGACTTCGCTATTGGTTTACCCCGAGGCACCGCCTCGTCTCTGAGAAAGCTTAATGAACTCGCCACCCAGCAGGGGGCAGTCCACTTCCTATAAAGGCGGGAAGCACCCGCCGCACTTTCTCCAACTGAAACTCAGCGAGAAGGGCGGCCGCTGGGCGACGAGGTTAGAGGGCTTCGCACAAACTCGTAGAACCTGAGGTTATGATAGATAACTCAGGGGTTCTACGTCATTGGTGCTCCGCCCTCTAACGGCTTCGCTATTGGTTTAACCCAAAGGCGAAGCCTGACGGGATAAATGTACCCCCAGCTGGACGCCGCTCCTGAAGCAGCATCGCTAGGGCCCCGCCGGCCCAGGATCCAAATCCACTGGAGCCGTGGGCCCTGAGGGGGGCACAGCAGCGCTCAAAACCGTATGAGCTACTGATCCCGCCATTACGTCGAGGAGATAGGCCTTAGCAAAGGTAGACGTGGACGCCCAAGAGGCAGCTGAGCAGATATCCTCTGCTGCCACACCCCGCAAAAGAGCCACTGAGGCTGCCACGCCACGGGTGGAGTGTGCCCTCAGACCGCTAGGAGCGGATCCACCCGCTGCTCGGTAGGCCCGGATAATGGCCGATCTCACCCAATGAGAGAACCTCTGGGAGGAGACCGCCTCTCCCCGTCGGCATCTACCGTGGCAGACAAAGAGGGCATCAGAGCGCCCAAACACAGCCACCCGCCGCAAGTAACAGGCCAACGCCCTCACTGGACACAACAGGTGGAGACGTTCCTGACCCGGGTCCGAGTGGGGCGGCGGATGAAAGGCCCGCAGCGTGAAGGTCGTCGCCCGGAACAAGGAACTCAGAATCTTTGGGCGGAACGCTGGGTTAGGACGCAAAGACACCGAAGACTCCTCGACGCCAAAGGAAAGACACTCAGGGCTAATGGAAAGGGCACAAAGCTCACTTGCTCTCTTCGTGGTTGTTAGTGCCAGAAGGAGTGATACCTTGAAAGACAAGATATCCAGTGGGACTTGGTCAAGAGGCTCGAAGGTCGGGCCTGTGAGAGAGTCCAGTACCAACTGGAGATCCCACTGAGGGCTGGAAGGCCTTGCAGGAGGTCGAAGCCTGCAGGCACCCCGCAGGAAACGTGCCACCAAGGGGTGGGCGCGAACCGAAGCACCCTCAAAACCGACATGCCTCGTCGCTATGGCTGATGCAAACACTCTCAGTGTCGCCACAGTTATCCAGCAAATGTTGCAGGAAAGACAGGATAGCGGAGACCAAACAAGAGCTGGGGTCCAAGGACCTGTCTGAACACCAGCGGGAGAAAATCCCCCACTTTGAGGCATAAAGCCTGCGTGTTGACGGGGCCCGGGCGTTCTCCAGCGTGTGGAGAACGTCCGGGTCCAAAGTCCCGATCAGCTCGTGCAGGAACCACACCTTGAGAGGCCGGCCCAGCACCGGGGGCGCTGTCAGAGTCCCCCCTGCCTGACACAGGGCAGCGGGGCCCCAAGGGATGGCCCACGGGGCCCCGACCGCCATGCGCACCAGCTCTGGGAACAAGAGTGCCCCCGGGGAGTCTGGTGCTACTAGTATTAACCTCAGCCCCCCCCGCCTCGCCCTCCGAATCAAGGGGAGAAGGAGCCACGGAGGAGGGAAGGCGAACAGTAGACCGACCAGCCACCTTGACTGGGCTAAAGCGTCCACGCCTAGTGGGGGGCAATCCGAAGCCCTGAGGGAGAACCAAAGAGGGCATTTGAAGTTCTCCTTGCTGGCGAAGAGGTCTGCAACCGGGTGACCGAACCGAGACCAGATCTCGCTCGCCACTGCCTCGGACAGACCCCATTCGTCCTGGCCAAATCTTCTTTGCCACACTCAGAAGGGCTGGGGATCTGACTCCACCTTGGCGATTTACGTACGCCACGGCGGTGGAGCTGTCGGATAGTACTAGGACGTTGGACCGTGACAGTTGGGGAGAGAGGTGAAGCAGGACATTGTGAATCGCCTTCAGCTCTAGCCAGTTTATGTGTCTGAGCACCGGACTGCTCCAGACCCCACTGGCATAGGCCTGACCCGAGGTGCCTCCCCAACCTGTCAGAGAAGCGTCTGTAAACACTTGAGTGTAACGAAGGACGCAACCCAATGGAACTCTCCGCCTGAGGTTGGCTAGAGAGTTCCAAAACTGGATGTCCTGCAAAACCCGAGCGGGAAGGCGCACTTCCCGACCTCTTTCCCGCTTGAGGTCTAGCTTGAGATGACCAAACCATCTCTGAAGCTCCCTCATGTGCAGCAAGCCCAGCCGAACTACCGTGTGGGCTGCTGCCATGAGCCCCAGGAGGGACATAACAGTGCCTGCTGTTGTCACGTGACACCGAGCTTCCAGCAACTGTGTTGTCAGTCGGAGAATGGGCTGGATACGCACGTCCGGGAGGCGCGCGTATCCCTCCTCCGAGTTCAACAGTACCCCCAGGTAAACTAACTGTTGAACTGGAGTCAGAGCGCTCTTGCTGAGGTTCACTGTGAACCCCAGGGTGGCAATATGGCTCAACACCTTCTGTGTGTGAGCATAACTTTCTACCTCTGACCTGGCAAGGATCAACCAGTCGTCCAGATAGGTCAAGATCCTTACCCCACTCACTCTCAATGGCTCCACTGCCGCTTCCACACACTTGGTGAAGGTCCTGGGTGCCAGAGAGTAGCCGAACGGGAGTCGAGTGTATTGAAACACCCGACCCTCGAGGGCGAAAAGTACTTTCGATGTCTCTTGACTATCGGAATGTGAAAGTACACGTCGGTCAGGTCGATAGATGTCATCCAATCTCCTGGACTTACACCTGAAAGCAGTTTCTTGACCGTCAACATGCGAAACAGGCGGGTAGCTATGAACTTGTTCAAATAGCTGAGGTCCAGAATGGGCCTCCAACCCCCGGTCTTCTTCGCCACGAGGAAGTACCGGGAGTAAAACCCTGTCATCATCTCGGCTGCAGGGATCAGTTCTACGACCTCCTTCTGCAGCAGAGTAGACACCTCGTTTCTCAAACAGGATAATTTCTCCTGCTCTGACGCGGGGGTTGACGGGCAAATTGTAGCGCATAGCCCCCTCTGATTACTCCCCCCAGCCAAGTGGGTCCCAGAAGTAAAACCAGGCGACTCCAAGCCGAATAATGTTCTGTCAGAACCGCAGCCCTGGCGAACCTTGGGTAGTCCTCGTAGACGAAAGGGCATCACACAAGCCGCGTCTCTATCTCTTGAATCCACAGAGCATGAACTCGAGTTGGATTCACTAGAACCCCAACTCTCACCTCAGATGCGCGTCGTACGTGTTCCCTTCTCCCCCCGGAAGTCTTCCCAACTCCCTGAGCACTTCTTAGTGTCACCGGAGCTGACAAAACCCGCGATGTGGAGGAATGTGCTGGAGAATTAAACCGGAGCTGAAGTGAGTTAGGTCGCGCGCGCGTCGGCACCGCATCACTCACCAGGTCCCGTACATTCTCAAGCCCCGCTGGCGGTCCAGACCTGCTCATCACTCGTGAGATCCGACCGCCACGCACCTCTCCAGTTGATCGACCAGACGGGACAGAAGTTCCTCGCCCTCGCCTGGTCTCAGGACGGCGAAAAAACTTGCGCGTAAAAACACCAGGTTGCGTCAGTTCCATGGCGTTTCTCCGCCGCCAAACGTGACGTCCTCCACGGTGCCAGTGCTTGTAGACAGCGCTGTGGGGGAAGGAACAACCTCCGGTCAACATAGACATGTCCCGACTAGTTCCACTCACCTCATCAGCTGTCACGCTCTGTCGGGCACGAGCGATGGTCGACGCGGAAGTAAACACAGCTGACTCAGCCGGTCTCGCGGACCTCTGCTCGTCTGTAAACAAAACACATGTGGTTGGAGTCTGCCCCTCATTCGTGTGGACAGACTCCGTTATTACAGTCTCGGCATGACCCGGGCGAAGGGGTTTAAACCCTCCTTCGAACTGTGTTCTGAGAGGAAACTCACGCCGTCTATGAACGGCGGAGCATGTTAACTTAGCATTAGCGGCGAAAGTCTCTAATGACGCAAATACGTGAATACGTCACACTCACAGGCGGAAACACATGCACGCTACCAACATCTCTCTCAGAACGAACCACAGAAATGTCATACGTTTTCTTAGATTTATTTACATAAAGCCCTTTGAAAGAGTAGGGGGGAGGAGGGCTCCCCCGAGAAGAAGCCTCGCCGCCTCTGCGTCCTCGCCGCCGCGGGTCCCTCGGTCTTCGCTGGCTCTGCTGCGGCTGCTGGCTCCCCGGCTCCCGCTGCGGATCCCGGCGACGCTCGCTCGTTGCCCGCCGCGGCTGTTGCCGTTGCTGCTGGTGCTGCTGGGGTGGCTGGCTCTGGTGACGCTTTCCCCCCGCACCAGATGATGGGGCCGACGAACAGGCTCTCCGTGTCCGAGCGCCGGACCCCCGTCGCGCCTCGTCCTCACGCCCATGCAGGTGATGGCGGAGCTGCGCTGACTCCTGCTGCGCTGCCTCCTGCCGAGCCACGACGTTCCGGAGCTCCGGACCAAACAGAGAGTCCTCCGTTATGGGTCCGTCCAGGAGGAGCCTCCGGTCTCTCTCCGGCAGCGCTGTGGTCAGGTCTAGCCACAGGTGCCGGTGGCCCAGCTGTCCAGCGTTGCGTAGTCCCCCTCCCAGGATCGCGTACGCCTGTGACATCCGGAGGAGCGCAGCCACCGAGTCCTTGACTTCCTCCAACTCCGAAGGTCCAAGGTCGTCTCGGTCCACGGTGAGCCTGTCGAGCGCACCGCACAGGAGAGCCATGTTGTTTGCGAGGGAGACCACCTGCGTCCCCTCCGTATAGGATCTGTTAAACAACATCGCCGTCAGCCTGTCTTCAGCTCTAGGCAGAGCTACAGGGCGGCCTGGCCAAAGTCGAGCTCCCGGGTCGAGGGCGGCACGTACTGTATCCGAGGGCTCCGGGACACCGCGCCGCCAGTCCACCCCGTCCACACGGCAATAGGATCCGTAGTGTGTTACGGGAGGCCCTGAAGCCAGGGGAGAGGCAGACCCCCGCAGCGCGTAGCCCCAGATCTCGTCCAATTAGGACAGACAACCCCCGGAACCGTAGGCCTGCGCGCTCCGTTCCGCCCGACCTTCACTCCGCATGTAAACGGTGGTGGCGCGAGTGGAGGTGCGGGGGGGAGCTCGACCTCCATGCGGTTCGCCGCGGCAGTGAATATGCGCGGCAGGGCGTCAAGCGGGTAGCGAGGAACCGGCCCGGTTCCCCCGACCGCTTCGACGTCCCCCGGCTCGGAACCGAACAGGGTGCTCGGATCCGCCTCATAACACCGCCGGTCGTCCTCCTCATCGTAGTCGGCCCACGACCTGACTGGAGGACGCGGCGTGCGCCGACGGGCCTCGTATGTTCCCCGTCTCCTACGGACCTCCTCGGGAAGCATACGGCAGGCCCCACAATCCGCAAACGCGTGATCTGGGCCTAGACAGACGAAGCAGCGAGCATGCGTGTCCCCCCTCCCCAGAGGGGTGTCACACGTCAGGCACAAAGACACATCTACGTCAACGTTCATGCTCACGTCCGTCATGCTGTATCCAGGAGCTTTCTCGCCGAGTTGAAAATGGAGAAAATGCTCCCCAGATTCTCCCCAGAATAAAGTTCTGCTGTGTCAGCAAACATCAGTAAAAAGTGCGTCAAATCGTTGGCAAATAAAAACACTACGGTGCAGAAGTATGGAAGTATTATTAATTAATGCCATCAGAATAATGAATGGTTTTATTTAATATTTTCAAATATTGAAAGGTTAAATTCATTTCAATTATTCAATATTTGTTATATTTTAACTTCTATTATTCAATATTTGTTATATTTTATTTTCAATTATTCAATATTTGTTATATTTTATTTCCAATTATTCAATATTTGTTATATTTTATTTTCAATTATTCCATATTTGTTATATTTTATTTTTAATTATTCAATATTTCGTATATTTTAATTCCAATTATTCAATATTTGTTTTATTTTAATTTAAATTATTCATTATTTGTTTTATTTGTTATATTTTATTTTTAATTATTCAATATTTGTTTTATTTTAATTTAAATTATTCATTATTTGTTTTATTTGTTATATTTTATTTTTAATTATTCAATATTTGTTATATTTTATTTTCAATTATTCCATATTTGTTATATCTTAATTTCAATTATTCAATATTTGTTATATTTTATTTTTGATTATTCAATATTTGTTATATTTTATATTCAATTATTCAATAATTGTTATATTTTAACTTCTCTTATTCAAAATCTGTTTTATTTTATTTTCAATTATTCAATTATTTAAATTTCGAAGCCAATATAATTTTTTTAAAAGCATTTTAAACTCAATGTAAAGAAACACGAAGCCTTCACTGTGATTATTAACCAAAAATATTCCGAATATTAACCAAATTTCACCTTAAACGCGTGTTTAAATGAGACTAAAGACACGAATGGTCTTAATTTAAGAAAGATTTATTGAGACTAAAGTCACTGGTTCTTCACGTTCCTCAGACCAGATCCTGCAGCGTCGGGTCCGACCTCCAGCTGAGACACGTGGAGTTCTTGCAGTGCTTGTACAGGTGCGACGACTGGCTGAAGCGTTTGCCGCACCTGAGGCACGGGTACGGTTTCTCGCCCGTGTGGACCCGGATGTGTTTCCTGCAGTCCGTCAGGTTCATGAAGGTCTTGGAGCAGATCCTGCAGGCGTACTTCTTCTCGCCCTCCACCAGCAGGACCAGGTCCTCGGCGGCCGCCTTCTTGCACTTGGCCACCGTCTCCTCCGAGGCTCTGACGAAGGGAGGATCCGGTTCCGGGGTCGGGTCCGGTTCCGATTCGGGTCTGGCTTTCGGGGCGATGCGGCGGAAGACGGTCCCTCCTCCCGACGCTCCTGCGTTCGTTCCCCCGCTGAGCTGGACCTGGAGGAAGTTCTGCCCCGGCTGGAGGATCAGGGTCCCGCTGAAGCCGGGACTCTGACCCGGGACCAGCTGCGGGACCGGGGTCAGGACCAGAGAGGAGTCCCCGGGAGCTTCAGTGGCAGCGGCTGCGGCCCTGAGACCCGCCAGACCCTCCTCCTCCCCCAGACCTCCCATCACACAGTCTGGGTTGAGGAAGGAGGAGAAGGCCAGGTCCGAGAGACCCTCCAGACCTTCTTCTCCCTCAGGGAGACCCAGCTGGGCCTGGAGACTGTCCACGGCTGTGAGGAGCTGACTGGAGTCCTGGAGCGGAGACGACGGGGACAGCGTTGGATCTGGACTCTCCTTCTTCACCTCCAACATCCTGGTCTCCTCGCCCTCCTTCACCTTCACCTCGGCGTCTCCACTCGCCTCCCAGGTTCCTCCACAGCTGCTGCTGCTGGGAAGTTGGACCTCGTCCGACTCGTACTTTGCCTCGACCTCCGTGATGTGGATCTTCAAGGACGTCTGGTCTGGAGGAGAAACAAAGTATTGATGAACGTTCATGATGTATTTGTTCAACACTGAACAAATCATGTTCTGTTATGGTTTGTATTTCAATAAAGGTTATTCAAATAAAAATATGTTTTATGTTTTTTAACAAAAAGAAACAAGTTATTTACAGCGTTTGTTCATTTTTGTGTTGCAATTAAACTTCCAGCCTCTAGATGGCAGCTCAAGTTAGAATTAAATCCTGCAAGATCCTTTGATGACTGAGGACGAGAGGATACCGTTTTTTTTCATGAATATAATTGTTGTTATGATCGGGTTTTTTCTGGAATACAATTTTTGTTTGAAAGGTTTTCTGTGAATATTACTTTTGCTGTTTTTTTTTTTGTTCGTAAATATAATTCTTGTTGTTTTTATTTGTTTTTTTGTGAATATAATTTTTTTTTTTTATTATAATTTTTGTTGTTTAGATGTTTTCTTTTCATAGATATGATTCTTGTTTTTTTTTGTGAATATAACTTTAGTTTTTTCGTAATTATAATTTCTGTTTTGATGGTTTCTTTCCGTAAATATAACTTTTTGTGTTGCAATTCAACTTCTAGCCTCTAGATGGCAGCAGTCATTACATTATCCGCAGCTTAAGTTAGAATTAAATCCTGCAAGATCCTTCTGATGACTGAGGATGAGAGGATACTTTTTTTTTCCATGAATATAATTGTTGTTATGATCGGGTTTTTTCAGGAATACAATGTTTTTTTTTGTAAATATAATTCTTGTTGTTTTTATGTAAATATAACTTTTTTTTGTGAGTATAATTTTTGTTTTGATGGTTTCTTTCCGTAAATATAACTTTTTGAGTTGCAATTAACCTTATGGCCTCTAGATGGCAGCAGGTATTACATCATCCACAGCTAGAGGAACAAATAAATACCGTTAGATCATGGTCATGACTGAGGACGAGAGGATACAGTGATTTTGGTTTGAAAACGAATTAAAGCAGTTACGACTTTGTCAAAAGTCAAGTACTGGACAATACTACACATATATACTTGTTACTACACTATCACAACACCAGAGTCAAGTACTGGACAATACTACACATATATACTTGTTACTACACTATCACAACACCAGAGTCAAGTACTGGACAATACTACACATATATACTTGTTACTACACTATCACAACACCAGAGTCAAGTACTGGACAATACTACACATATATACTTGTTACTACACTATCACAACACCAGAGTCAAGTACTGGACAGTACTAAACATATATACTTGTTACTACACTATCACAACACCAGAGTCAAGTACTGGACAATACTACACATATATACTTGTTACTACACTATCACAACACCAGAGTCAAGTACTGGACAGTACTACACATATATACTTGTTACTACACTATCACAACACCAGAGTCAAGTACTGGACAATACTACACATATATACTTGTTACTACACTATCACAACACCAGAGTCAAGTACTGGACAGTACTACCCATATATACTTGTTACTACACTATCACAACACCAGAGTCAAGTACTGGACAATACTACACATGTATACTTGTTACTACACTATCACAACACCAGAGTCAAGTACTGGACAGTACTACACATATATACTTGTTACTACACTATCACAACACCAGAGTCAAGTACTGGACAATACTACACATATATATTTGTTACTACACTATCACACCAGAGTCAAGTACTGGACAATACTACACATATATACTTGTTACTACACTATCACAACACCAGAGTCAAGTACTGGACAATACTACACATATATACTTGTTACTACACTATCACAACACCAGAGTCAAGTACTGGACAGTACTACACATATATACTTGTTACTACACTATCACAACACCAGAGTCAAGTACTGGACAATACTACACATATATATTTGTTACTACACTATCACACCAGAGTCAAGTACTGGACAATACTACACATATATACTTGTTACTACACTATCACAACACCAGAGTCAAGTACTGGACAGTACTACACATATATACTTGTTACTACACTATCACAACACCAGAGTCAAGTACTGGACAATACTACACATATATATTTGTTACTACACTATCACACCAGAGTCAAGTACTGGACAATACTACACATATATACTTGTTTCTACACTATCACAACACCAGAGTCAAGTACTGGACAATACTACACATATATACTTGTTACTACACTATCACAACACCAGAGTCAATTACTGGACAGTACTACACATATATACTTGTTACTACACTATCACAACACCAGAGTCAAGTACTGGACAATACTACACATATATATTTGTTACTACACTATCACACCAGAGTCAAGTACTGGACAATACTACACATATATACTTGTTTCTACACTATCACAACACCAGAGTCAAGTACTGGACAATACTACACATATATATTTGTTACTACACTATCACACCAGAGTCAAGTACTGGACAATACTACACATATATAATTGTTACTACACTATCACAACACCAGAGTCAAGTACTGGACAATACTACACATATATATTTGTTACTACACTATCACAACACCAGAGTCAAGCACTGGACAATACTACACATATATACTTGTTACTACACTATCACAACACCAGAGTCAAGTACTGGACAATACTACACATATATACTTGTTACTACACTATCACAACACCAGAGTCAAATACTGGACAATACTACACATATATACTTGTTACTACACTATCACAACACCAGAGTCAAGTACTGGACAATACTACACATATATACTTGTTACTACACTATCACAACACCAGAGTCAAGTACTCAACAATACTACACATATATACTTGTTACTACACTATCACAACACCAGAGTCAAGTACTGGACAATACTACACATTTATACTGTTACTACACTATCACAACACCAGAGTCAAGTACTGGACAATACTACACATATATACTTGTTACTACACTATCACAACACCAGAGTCAAGTACTCAACAATACTACATATATATATACTTGTTACTACACTATCACAACACCAGAGTCAAGTACTCCACAATACTACACATATATACTTGTTACTACACTATGACAACACCAGAGTAAAGTACTCAACAATACTACACATATATACTTGTTACTACACTATCACAACACCAGAGTCAAGTACTGGACAATACTACACATATATATTTGTTACTACACTATCACAACACCAGAGTCAAGTACTGGACAATACTACACATATATACTTGTTACTACACTATCACAACACCAGAGTCAAGTACTGGACAATACTACACATATATACTTGTTACTACACTATCACAACACCAGAGTCAAGTACTGGACAATACTACACATATATGCTTGTTACTACACTATCACAACACCAGAGTCAAGTACTGGACAATACTACACATTTATATTGTTACTACACTATCACAACACCAGAGTCAAGTACTGGACAATACTACACATATATACTTGTTACTACACTATCACAACACCAGAGTCAAGTACTCAACAATACTACATATATATATATACTTGTTACTACACTATCACAACACCAGAGTCAAGTACTGGACAATACTACACATTTATACTTGTTACTACACTATCACAACACCAGAGTCAAGTACTCAACAATACTACATATATATATACTTGTTACTACACTATCACAACACCAGAGTCAAGTACTGGACAATACTACACATTTATATTGTTACTACACTATATACACACACCTTTAGTCTCCTCAGAACAGCTCCTCGTCACTTCCGGTGACCTGCAGGATCGCTTCCGGTTGCTTGTACGTTCCTGGTGTTTCCTCTTCTCCCGGCGATCCCTGACCCACTGGACCTGGACCTCCTCCACCTGCTCCTCCTCCTCTGCTCCTCCAGACTGACTCACCTCCACCTCCCCAGAGGAGCTCACCGACCTCCACCCCTCCGGGGGCGCGGACGGGAAGTTCCTCCTGGACAGGTGCATCTTGCAGGCTTTGACCACAGAGTTCAGGTGCAGGTGTGACGCGGCCAGCAGCACGTCCATGACGTCAGAGGCGCGCAGGCTGAGCGTGGACGTGTAGATCATGTCCAGCAGGGTGGCGAAGGCCGCGGGGGTGACCACGCCGGGGTCAAGGGTCACCACGGCCCCTCCCGCCGGGTCGCCGAGGAGAGCCTTGAAGTGGGAGCTGCAGGCGGCCAGGATGGCGCGGTGGGCCTGGAACCTCTGACCTCCGACCTCCACCGCGCAGTCGCACATCTGCGCCTGCAGCCGCTGCTGGTTGAGCTGCTGGAAGATGTTCTGGAAGTGACCCGGGAAGTCCATGATCCAGATCTCAGGAGGCGGACGCTCGCATCGTGGACCCGGTTCTGGACCCAAAGGTTCTCCTCGCTGAGGAGCTTCGATACTTGAATCGATCTCTGCTCCTGCGAACCGTCTGATCATCTGATCTTCTGATCATCCACTGGATCTTGTTCTTTGTCGTCGCCTCTCATCCGGTCCAGTTAGAGCAACAGCGCCCCCAAGTGCAAGGGGATGGAACTGCTGTTTATGTTCACGGACATTATAAGCAATATTATTATAAAACTACCGAGTTCTATGAAGTTAGTTTATTTTTCTTTTTATATTTATTTAATAACGACTTTGATTCTTTTTTTTAACTCTTATGAAAGAAAAACTAATTTAAAACGATTTTCAAAAGTCATTAAAAAATGACTTTTATAACTTCAATTTAAAAGCAACGTTTTTGATTTTTTTATTCATCTTTTATTGCCAGTGTTGTAATTTGTAATCAATATTATAAAACTACTGCGTCCTATGAAGGTAGTTTTGTTTCTTTATTATACATTTAAAAACGACTTTGAGTCTTTATTTTTATGAAATAAAAACACATTTAAAACGGTTTTCCCTTCAATAGAAGTTGACTTTTTTTTTTTTACTTCAATTAAAAAATATGTAATTTTCTTTTCCATTAATGCTACTTTTTTTCCAGAATCAGAACCATAAACTTTTATTGCCAGTTTTCTAAACAAAACACATGTTTTTTGCTGTGGTAGAATTACAGAATAAACATGAATGAAATGAAAAAGAGATTCATAAAATTAAATATACTACATTACAGTAAAATTAGAATCAATATTCATCAATATTATTTAAAAGAATAGTCCCATAAAGATAGTTTTGTTTATTTATTATTTATTAAAAAACTACTTTGATTCCATTTTAACTTTTATCAAACAAAAACTAATTTTTAAATCGGCTTTTACTTAAAAAAAAAAACGACTTTTATAAGTTTAATTAAAAAATATATATACTGTATATTTTGTAATTAAAGCTAACTTTTATTGCCAGTGTTGTAATTTTCTGGGATGTCAGTACAGAATAAAAGAATGAAAATAACATAAGACACAAAATAAAATAGAAATTTAGGTATATCGGGTTTTTTACAGTTGAATTAAGACACGTAGTGTCAATAGTGAGTAGAGGTAAAAGAAAGTATTGAGACACTCTTGTGATATAAGTAAATAAAGTGTATTAAAATAAAAATGTTTTATATATAATTATTTAAAGTGTCATTTTTGTGTTGCAATTAAACTTACAGTCGCTAGATGGCAGCAGTCATACATCATCTGCAGCTCATGTCACAATTAAATCCTGCAAGATCCTTGCGATGACTGAGGACAAGAGGATACCGTTATTTTTTGTGAATAATTAAGTTAATTTGTTTTTTTCGTAAATATATATATATATAAATATATATATATATTTTATCTTTTTCTCACCAATACAATTTTTGTTTGAGGGTTTTTTCTTGTGATTAAAACTTTTTTTCATTTGATGTTTTCTTATCGTGAATATAATTCTTGTTTTTTCTGTGAATATAATTTTTTTTCTAGAAATATAGAAAAAATGTTTTCGTAAATATGTGTTTCCATTGAGAATGTTTTTGATTTAGGAAACTTTTATATAATTAAAACAACTTTGTAATAAATGAATAATAAAGAAACTTCTTAAGTGTCCCTATATAATATTTGCTTATATTTTTTGTTGTTGCAAAAACGCTATTATTGACAACATGGAAGATTAGTTTGATGATGTAATTTAAACTTTCACGTCAGAATAAAATGTTTTTGCTGAGTCATGAGCGAGGAAAAGCCAATGGCAGCGTTTTCTGGTCGTGGATCCGAGCCAGTGTTTGTTGGAGCGACTTGAAGAAGCACGACATGAAACTGAAAATACCATCTGTCGGCGTCAGCTGCTCGCACTGGTCGCACAAACGTGCCTGAGAAGCGACAATCAAGGTTTTCTGTGTCTGTTTTGAAACCGAGAATCACGTCATTCTCAACGACGCTGATGCTCTTGTTGACATTTAGTCCAGTAGTTAATTACACTGTTGTATCCAGCGACAATATTTACTCATAAACAACTAGTATTATAATCATTTGTATTTGGATCCTGGTGTCACTGTCGTCTGGAGTATTGTAACAGTTTGTTTGTGTGGCCTAGGATCTGTCGCGTCTGCAGTTCATACAAAACTCTACAATTAGAATTCTGAGCCGCTCTAGTAGAAGAACTCACATTTCTCCTTCAAACTCTTCACTGGCTGCCAGTTTCTTTCAGGATCATTTTAAAATTCTGGTTCTTACTTTCAGATCTATTCATGGTCAGACCTTCCATCAGTGATCTGATCCAGCCTTACACCCCAGCTCGGGCTCTGAGGTCTGTGGATCAGAATCTACTGATGGTTCCTGAACTTCAGGACCAGAGGAGAGAAATCCTTCCAGACTGTTGCTCCTAAGCTTTGGAACCATCTCTGTGTTTGATGATCTACTGACTCCTTCAAGAAACATCTGTGTTTGATGATCTACTGACTCCTTCAAGAAACATCTGTTTGATGATCTACTGACTCCTTCAAGAAACATCTGTGTTTGATGATCTACTGACTCCTTCAAGAAACATCTGTGTTTGATGATCTACTGACTCCTTCAAGAAACATCTGTGTTTATGATCTACTGACTCCTTCAAGAAACATCTGTGTTTGATGATCTACTGACTCCTTCAAGAAACATCTGTGTTTGATGATCTACTGACTCCTTCAAGAAACATCTGTGTTTGATGATCTACTGACTCCTTCAAGAAACATCTGTGTTTGATGATCTACTGACTCCTTCAAGAAACATCCGTGTTTGATGATCTACTGACTCCTTCAAGAAACATCTGTGTTTGATGATCTACTGACTCCTTCAAGAAACATCCGTGTTTGATGATCTACTGACTCCTTCAAGAAACATCTGTGTTTGATGATCTACTGACTCCTTCAAGAAACATCTGTGTTTGATGATCTACTGACTCCTTCAAGAAACATCTGTGTTTGATGATCTACTGACTCCTTCAAGAAACATCCGTGTTTGATGATCTACTGACTCCTTCAAGAAACATCTGTGTTTGATGATCTACTGACTCCTTCAAGAAACATCTGTGTTTGATGATCTACTGACTCCTTCAAGAAACATCTGTGTTTGATGATCTACTGACTCCTTCAAGAAACATCTGTGTTTGATGATCTACTGACTCCTTCAAGAAACATCTGTGTTTGATGATCTACTGACTCCTTCAAGAAACATCTGTGTTTGATGATCTACTGACTCCTTCAAGAAACATCTGTGTTTGATGATCTACTGACTCCTTCAAGAAACATCTGTGTTTGATGATCTACTGACTCCTTCAAGAAACATCTGTGTTTGATGATCTACTGACTCCTTCAAGAAACATCTGTGTTTGATGATCTACTGACTCCTTCAAGAAACATCTCAACACTTTTATTGGAGCTTTTCCTTGATACTCTGAGACTCGTGTTTGTCTCTGTGTTATCTTGATCTTTAAAGTATATATTTTATCGAGTATTGTTTTGATTGTTTAAGCGCTTTGTGACCCTGGTCTAGAAAAGTGCTCTACAAATATAAATTACTTACTACACACTTGTTACACCATTATCTTCAAACCAGTCACCGTTTTCCTCTCATTTTGAGATTAGAAACTCCAATTAATTTAATGTAAGTTTGTCATTTTTAATCTCAACACAGCTCACTAACCACATTTATCTAAAATGATCTTCGATCTGCTCTGTCGTCTCTCGAACCTCGTCCTGCAACTATCGTGGAATGTTGCCATTTAAAAAGGAGGCGAACTACAGAGTTTTCATCGTGTCCGGACACGTCATCCTCCGAGCGTTCGATCATCTTTGACGAGTCGAGGAAGAAAAAAAAAACGACGAGCGACTTCTGAACACAGACTTGAATATCTTTATTTACAGATGAATTAATTATCTGTTGGCGTGAAGAAACCGTTTCTTTTACTTGCTTTCACCTTCGGATCGGCTGTTAAAACGGTCGTCGTTTATTGGCTTCAACTTAAACCAAAAAAGAAAAAAGTCGCTAAAGGTTCGTCGGGGAAAGAAATTGATTAAAAAAAAAAAAAGGTTTCGTTGGCAGGATCGAGGTTTTTTTTTTTTTTAAAAAAAAGAAAAGGTTTTCCTTCAGCTCGTGACGACTGCTGGTTCACCCCGGGGGACTGGGACAGAAGGAGGATCTGACATCAGCCTGATTCATGGATCGTGACGTGGACGCGAGTACGACGCTCGGGTACCAAACCGAAAGAAAAAAAAGTAAATGTACTGCATAGGCGAGGACGAGCCGTTCTCGGACACTTGGTGGTTGAACTTCGCGGGGGAAGTGGGCGGATCTTTGATTGTACCACAGAGTAAAAACGCTGAGTGAGGAGAAAGTAAAGTGACGGAAGCGTGGAGTGTGAACCGGTGATGACGGACAGATGTGTCAGAGGGGTGTGTTTGTGTGTGTGTGTGTGGGGGGGGGGGGGCGGAGAAGGGGGCGGAGTCCACAGTAAAAGGGGGAGGAGACGCAGAGACGACGGCGGGAACTGGACGAGCGAAGCTTCAGTTGCTGAGCAGCAGCTCCGTTGCCGTCTCCTCGTCCCAGGACTTCGACGACAGCGCGACTATTACTGCGTTCTGATGAGCAGACGGAGAAAGAAAGGTGAGAAGGCGGCGAAGAGAAGGACGCGGGCGTGGACGACTCACCTTTTCGAAGCCCATGGCGCAGAGCTTGTCTATCTTGTGTGTGTACTCCGGACTGGAGACGGGAGCGCCTGCATAGACGTGCGACCAGAGTCGAGCCGTTTGTTTGAACATCTCCGGGTAATGCTTGTACTGGGGACACATCAGAGGCACATGGTGGTCACATGACTTCGACGCCGACGGGTCACATGAGTCCAACACTGACCCGTCAAGGCTCCAGAGAGGTCGAGGTACGGATGTAAATCAGTGTCACAAAAAACTCTGCAGCCAGAATTCTGAGCCGCTCTAGTAGAAGAACTCACATTTCTCCTTCAAACTCTTCACTGGCTGCCAGTTTCTTTCAGGATCATTTTAAAATTCTGGTTTTTACTTTCAGATCTATTCATGGTCAGACCTTCCATCAGTGATCTGATCCAGACTTACACCCCAGCTCGGGCTCTGAGGTCTGTGGATCAGAATCTACTGATGGTTCCTGAACTTCTGGACCAGAGGAGAGAAATCCTTCCAGACTGTTGCTCCTAAGTTTTGGAATGATCTCTGTGTTTGATGATCTACTGACTCCTTCAAGAAACATCTGTGTTTGATGATCTACTGACTCCTTCAAGAAACATCTGTGTTTGATGATCTACTGACTCCTTTAAGAAACATCTGTGTTTGATGATCTACTGACTCCTTCAAGAAACATCTGTGTTTGATGATCTACTGACTCCTTTAAGAAACATCTGTGTTTGATGATCTACTGACTCCTTCAAGAAACATCTGTGTTCGATGATCTACTGACTCCTTCAAGAAACATCTGTGTTTGATGATCTACTGACTCCTTCAAGAAACATCTGTGTTTGATGATCTACTGACTCCTTTAAGAAACATCTGTGTTTGATGATCTACTGACTCCTTCAAGAAACATCTCTGTGTTTGATGATCTACTGACTCCTTCAAGAAACATCTGTGTTTGATGATCTACTGACTCCTTCAAGAAACATCTGTGTTTGATGATCTACTGACTCCTTCAAGAAACATCTGTGTTTGATGATCTACTGACTCCTTCAAGAAACATCTGTGTTTGATGATCTACTGACTCCTTCAAGAAACATCTGTGTTTGATGATCTACTGACTCCTTCAAGAAACATCTGTGTTTGATGATCTACTGACTCCTTCAAGAAACATCTGTGTTTGATGATCTACTGACTCCTTCAAGAAACATCTGTGTTTGATGATCTACTGACTCCTTCAAGAAACATCTGTGTTTGATGATCTACTGACTCCTTCAAGAAACATCTGTGTGTTTGATGATCTACTGACTCCTTCAAGAAACATCTGTGTTTGATGATCTACTGACTCCTTCAAGAAACATCTGTGTGTTTGATGATCTACTGACTCCTTCAAGAAACATCTGTGTTTGATGATCTACTGACTCCTTCAAGAAACATCTGTGTTTGATGATCTACTGACTCCTTCAAGAAACATCTGTGTTTGATGATCTACTGACTCCTTCAAGAAACATCTGTGTTTGATGATCTACTGACTCCTTCAAAAAAAATCTCAACACACTTTGATTTGATTTTCTGAGACTCTTGTGTTTGTCTCAGTTTTATCTTGACCGTTAAAGTATTTATTTTTATTGAATATCGTTTTGATTGTTTAAGCGCTTTGTGACCCTGGTCTAGAAAAGCTCTACAAATATAATTTACTTACTTTTCAAATTATTTTTGGATTCATAATTATTCAATCATTACTCTAATAAAAAGGTTGACATTTTTTGGAGGGAATAACTAAATACAATCTTTTTAAAATGATCTTTTTAATATTCTTTTTACACAAAGTGTTCAATTCCAATCATTCAAAAACACATTTTCTAAATTCCATAAAACTTAATTCATAGCTTTTGTAAGACGATATAAAAATGGTTCAATCACTCCAGACCAATTCAATCGAGCACCGATCGTCTGAAAGATCGATCCGGTAGTTCGGTTCTCTTCTGGTAATGTCTGGTGACACAATTGTACCAACATTTTTATGATGAATTTAAAAGTATTGAATTTATAAAACGTATTTTTTAATTATTGTAATTAAAATATCAAACTATGTAAAAATAAATGTTAAGAAAATATTCGATTTTTTTCAATTATATGTTTAAAAATGAAAACGTTTCCATATAAAATATTGATTTTAATCATTAAAAAATAACCCAAAGCTTAAAAAAAGACCATTTGAATAAAAACTTGAAGGTTTCAACATTTTAAATGTTTAAATTGATTCTGACACTGATTTACTTCCTTAAAATAACAACAAAACCGGTTTGACACGAATCATGTCAGGAATCAGTCGAGCCTTTTTACCGCTTTTCTTTTCGTTCATTCGTCTTCACCCGAGAACCAGGAAACTCTTCCACATCGTTTCAGTTTCATATAATCGAGTGTGACCGAAACAAGTCACGTGACGTCTCTCACCTGATTGGCTACCACGGCGTCTTGAGGATCATCCGGTTCCGCGGCCGCCAGCAAGGCCTGTAGCGACAGCAAGACCGTCCTCAGCGTCATGGCCGCCGCCCTGCAGGAGACACACGGTACCACACGTTCATCCAACCCGTGACCCCCCAGAACCCTAAGTCCGGATCTCACCACTGGTCCTTGAGGATGTCCAGACAAATGGCTCCTGTGACCGAGCTGATGTTGGGATGCCAGATCTTCGTTATGAAGCGCACCTGAGGGAAGAGAAAGTAGACGTTTGGATCACAGTATCAACAGAAGAGGACGTCGAGTGACTAACCTTGGGTGGATTGAAAGGATACGTTTCTGGGATTTTGATTTCTAGTTGATATCGACCTCCTGGAAAATAATTATACATTAGGAATATTAACTGTTCCAAGGAAAGAAAACCCACCTTCGTACGGCGTGTCAGGAGGTCCCGCGATCTCGCCCTTCAGCTCTGTGAAGTTCTCGTCCACTAGATCCACCTTGATCTGGTTTTTGCTCGTCTGCGACAGAGTAAACATGGACGTCAGGCCGACGACGGCGGAACAAACGCCTCCAAGTTTCACTTTCAACTGTCGCTCAAGTACTTTCCGGCCGAACCGTCCGAGTTATTCCAGCACGACAAGGAAAACTGTTCCTTCATCTCGTCCACGTGTACATTTGATCCAAGTGTTCTGACGCTGACAGATGCTGTGTCTCAAATCGCATACTTCTCTTAGTACACTAGAAGTTAGTATGCATCAGGATAGTGTACGTACTAACTAGTAACTAATCCTCCACAGATAGTATGTCTCAAATCACATACTTCTCTTAGTACACTAGAAGTTAGTATGCATCAGGATAGTGTACGTACTAACTAGTAACTAATCCTCCACAGATAGTATGTCTCAAATCACATACTTCTCTTAGTATACTAGAAGTTAGTATCATCAGGATAGTGTACGTACTAACTAGTAACTAATCCTCCACAGATAGTATGTCTCAAATCACATACTTCTCTTAGTATACTAGAAGTTAGTATGCATCAGGATAGTGTACGTACTAACTAGTAACTAATCCTCCACAGATAGTATGTCTCAAATCACATACTTCTCTTAGTATACTAGAAGTTAGTATGCATCAGGATAGTGTACGTACTAACTAGTAACTAATCCTCCACAGATAGTATGTCTCAAATCACATACTTCTCTTAGTATACTAGAAGTTAGTATCATCAGGATAGTGTACGTACTAACTAGTAACTAATCCTCCACAGATAGTATGTCTCAAATCACATACTTCTCTTAGTATACTAGAAGTTAGTATGCATCAGGATAGTGTACGTACTAACTAGTAACTAATCCTCCACAGATAGTATGTCTCAAATCACATACTTCTCTTAGTATACTAGAAGTTAGTATGCATCAGGATAGTGTACGTACTAACTAGTAACTAATCCTCCACAGATAGTATGTCTCAAATCAAACTCTGCTGCTACACACCAACAGGCAATGACGCGACAGCTTCTTCTTCTACTTCTATTTAACGACGGTTTCAACCAGCTGTTTGAACGCTATCGCCACCTGCTGGCAGCATGTTTGGCAAGTTTGGAAAAAGAAATAAAGAAAAAATATGAGAATCAAAATATTCGCGAGATATTTAAGCTGGTATCAGCAGCGAAGACGTGTTTATCCTTCTACTGCTGCTGAAAATGCACCTGTAAGTATATGAATATATGATAGATAGATACTTTATACATCTCACAGAGAAATTCACGATAAATAAATGACGTCACTTCCGTTTAAAACATCACTAAGATGGAGCCGTTTAGGGTGGTTAGTTTCCATCGAACCATACTCAGTTTTGTGGGCGTTTTAGTACGCCATTTTAGTGTGCATGGCGCACTAAATTTCGCATACTAAGAATTGAGACGCACTAAAAATACTAACTTTGAGTACGCTAGTATGCGATTTGAGACATAGCAAGAATCCTGACCCGTCTTCCATGACCCGATGTGACACTGATGAGTCACCATACAAAAGGTTCTGTTTCACAGAACATTTTTTTTTTTAAAGTTCTCAGACAGGTTTGTATCGTATTTTGGACTTTACTCACCAAATTATCGTTAAAGGTTTGTATGATTTTGTTTTGCCTGATGAGCATTTGTTTTAATTTAGCTTCTTTAGATGAAAAATAGACGTTTCATCACCAGAACATTTCAAGAACTCTTTCAGCATAATGAATATTATTGAATGAATTGTCTTTTAATTTAATGAATGATTATTATTTTTATTTCATTTATATCTGTTCACTCTTTTATCCTGTGATGCCAGCACAAATACATCCTTACAACAATGTCAACAAAAACTTCTGATTCTGTTGATTTTAACCTTCAAACTTCTTACTCATCTATAAGTTATTTGGATTCTTAGAAAAACAAAAAGAATTGTGTCAACTTCGTTTTATAAATCAACAATTCTTTGATGTATTTGAGATTGAAATTATCTGAAAAGTGAAATTGTTTTTATGATAACATTTCAAACAACTGGAGTAGGTGATACAATATGGATATAAAATATAAAGTGATAGTGTAGTAACAAGTATATATGTGTAGTATTGTCCAATACTTGACTCTGGTGTTGTGATAGTGTAGTAACAAGTATATATGTGTAGTATTGTCCAGTATTTGACTCTGGTGTTGTGATAGTGTAGTAACAAGTATACATGTGTAGTATTGTCCAATACTTGACTCTGGTGTTGTGATAGTGTAGTAACAAATATATATGTGTAGTATTGTCCAGTACTTGACTCTGGTGTTGTGATAGTGTAGTAACAAGTATATATGTGTAGTATTGTCCAGTACTTGACTCTGGTGTTGTGATAGTGTAGTAACAAGTATATATGTGTAGAATTGTCCAGTAATTGCCTCTGGTGTTGTGATAGTGTAGTAACAAGTATATATGTGTAGTATTGTCCAGTACTTGACTCTGGTGTTGTGATAGTGTAGTAACAAATATATATGTGTAGTATTGTCCAGTACTTGACTCTGGTGTTGTGATAGTGTAGTAACAACTATATATGCGTAGTATTGTCCAGTACTTGACTCTGGTGTTGTGATAGAGTGTAGTAACAAGTATATATGTGTAGTATTGTCAAGTACATGACTCTGGTGTTGTGATAGTGTAGTAACAAGTATATATGTGTAGTATTGTCCAGTACTTGACTCTGGTGTTGTGATAGTGTAGTAACAAGTATATATGAGTAGTATTGTCCAGTACTTGACTCTGGTGTTGTGATAGTGTAGTAACAAGTATATATGTGTAGTATTGTCCAGTACTTGACTCTGGTGTTGTGATAGTGTAGTAACAAGTATATATGTGTAGTATTGTCCAATACTTGACTCTGGTGTTGTGATAGTGTAGTAACAAATATATATGTGTAGTATTGTCCAGTACTTGACTCTGGTGTTGTGATAGTGTAGTAACAAGTATATATGTGTAGTATTGTCCAGTACTTGACTCTGGTGTTGTGATAGTGTAGTAACAAGTATATATGTGTAGAATTGTCCAGTAATTGCCTCTGGTGTTGTGATAGTGTAGTAACAAGTATATATGTGTAGTATTGTCCAGTACTTGACTCTGGTGTTATAGTATTTACTGACCACATGACTCTTGACGAAATCAACAGTTTTCATTCGTTTTCAAACCAAAATATGTCAAAACATCAGCTTGAAAAGATGCCGGAGTCACTGTATCCTCTCGTCCTCAGTCATGACCATGATCTCGCTGGATTTAAGTATCTTTGGAGGATGCAACGACTACTGCAATAGAGCGGCCGGAAGTTTAATCGCAAAACAAAAATGAACAAAAGCTTTGGATATTTGTGTGTTGATTGTATATTAAGAAATATTGTTATTATCATTACTATAAACACAGGCTTTATTTAAATACAAACCATAATAACTACCACACATATATAATATGATTTGAGAGGCAAATTAATATATTTTTAAGAAGCCATTAATATCGATACAGTCTCGCGATATATCGATGTTTTCCTGCATCACCTTCCTGGTTAGCATGTTAGCATCGTTTAGTTTACTTTTTATCGACTCCTTACTTCATGACGTGGTTCGTGTCAGTCTGTCGTCTCTCGTGTCAAACACCTTAAACTCAACCTTAAGTTCGTTCTTATCTTAACGTCTTAAGTGACCCCGGTTGTTGTGACAGTGCAGCGTTAGCTCCCGGAGTTAGCCGTCAGTCTGTTAGCATTAGCCGTCAGTCTGTTAGCATTAGCCCCCGCTAGCTCCCGGTCCACAACACGGACCGGGATCACGAGCAGAACCGAGAAACGACAACGAACCTCTTCGCTCTTCAACACCTCCTTGAACTCCCGCTTTATCCTCTGCACTGCGATGTTGGCCATGGTGGTCTGCGCTGCGGTGTTGGGGGGCCTCGTCAGACCGACTCGAGCTAGCTTGTCGTGGCCGCGGCAGCTCGGCTCCTCTCCGGGTGAAAGAACAGCGGCCGCCGGCGGGGAGAAGGTGGATCCTGGAGGTTCGGCGAGGTCTTCGAAAACCGGGTCAGCGCGGGTCCGTCATGTCAGTACAAGTGCGGCGTGAAGTGAGGAAACATTTTAAGAGCAAACTGCATGCAGTTCTGGAGCAGGTCATGTGACTCGTGTTGTCGCCCCCGTCACTGGCCGCATCTATGACGTCAGAGCTCGGTAAGAATGGACGACCTTTACTTTATAGAATAACAAACACCAAGAAGCTTCTTTTTTAGACTCACTTTTTATAAGATATGTCACTTGTTTAGGTTAGAATCGCGTCCATCAGTTTTCACTTTCACAGTCATATTACTTAACATTCATTTATACCATAAACATTTAAAATTCATTAAATAAATTGTTCATAAAGTCGATTAAAATATATATTTTTAGAGTTTATTAGAGCTCTTGGTATCTATCACGCCCTGGTTACGTCAGTAATGAATACACAACCCTTACATAATACATCTCAACCTTTATGCATTATTGTTTATTATTATTATTAAGCTTTGAAGTCAGTCTTGTTAGTAAGTAAGTAAGTCATTTATATTTAAAGAGCGATTTTCTAGACCAGGGTCACAAAGCGCTTAAACAATCAAAACAATATTCATATTAAGTATATACTTTAGTGATTAAACCATGTTCATACTTTCTTATCGTATAATATCCAATACTTTCAAAACATGTAAGTAAGTAAAGGTTATTTGTAAATTGTTCATCTGTGCTGCAGGAAGGAGAGATTCTGACGCTCCTTTGTGTTGATAACATGCCCACCCCACTTTCTTACTTACAATTATACTATTATATATTTATTATTATTTTAGTTAAATTGTCTTGATTTTATTTTCATCATTACTGTTGTAAGTATTTTTCATCTTTTTTTTGTTAACTGCTGCTAAAATTTACCAAACGTGTGGGAAAAATATAAGGAATATCTAAACTTATTTTATTTCAACCTGTTAAAATTAATCTTAAAAATGTATATTTAAACACCAGGGACCAATTAAACCAAAACTTCATAGAGATAATATTAATGGGAAGTTTTAGCAACTTAATATTACTAAAAGCTAATGAAAATGATTTATATCGCTATAAAAACAAGTGAATAACAATAAATATTACTATTATATTCAAGGCAATAGGATTTATAAATATATGTCCTGTTAAAAATAAGTTTTAATTGTTCAAAATATACTAACAATACATACTACTAGCAGAATGGCTGCCTTGGTGTTTGGTTCTGTTTTTCTATTGTTTATTTTGTGAGTTATCATATTTAATTCTTTTATTCCATAGTGACACAGCAAATACAAGTTTCTGATCCGATCTTTACACACATTCGTTGTTATCTATCATATAAACAATAACCAGAGATGGAACAATAATTCTACTTGTGTTTTGTCGTGAAAAAAACTCTTAAAATGATAAGTTGGCACAATAGTTTTTAATCCACACATACTTTAATTTATTATTTTAATATTAATTTGTACAAACATTTTACAAAAACAGTTTCAGCAAACATACGACAAATAGTTTTTCTAAAGAGGAGAACTTTCTTTCGGTGTGTGTCTGACTGCAGGTAAACATCCAAACGTTAAATGTCGTCCTCGTCTTCTTCTCCTGCCGTTGACCCTTCGACCTCTTCTCTGGCATCTCTTGGAGAAGATGACGAACACACTGAGTGAAGCTACAAGAAGCAACACTGCACTGAAGACAAGCAGAGGTTTATTCTTCTTCATCCAGGCGCAGGTGGAGCAGGTTCTCTGGCGATCTCTGGTTCCACACGTCTGGTGCTGAGCAGGAAATCCTCCTTCAGCAACAATATCTCTGTAGACGGAGAGCGACTGCTTTGGTCTGGAGCTCTGGTGCTCGGAGCTGAAGAGGCCGAACTGAGGTGTGTGTCCGTCTTGAAGCTTCCACACGTAGAAACCTTGTAGATTGACTCCATCCATGAGCTTTGCTAGAAAACAAGGAAAAAACAAGAGTGGGGATGTTATTATTGCAGTGCGCAGAAGTGACCAGCAGATGCCACTGTTGCCAAAGTCGTACGTTTCATAGCGAATATCGCGAGAGTTTGTCAAATGACCAAATCCCGTCCTGTAGCGAGATCATATTAAAGTGATAGTTTTAGTTATTTTCTACTCACCCTCATGTGGACTAATGTCTGGTTATTTTAAGACTAATCTGTCCTTTTTGAAGTTATAGACGAAAATGTTTGTTCATTTTAATTACTTTATATATTTAAAAATAAACAATTCTTCTCATGTGGAGGCTTCAAAACAAGATGGACGTTACAGACGAGCAGTATTTGAATGTTTTTAAGTGTCTTTTTGGACGAAGACAACTGAGCTCCAGTCTCTACATCAAAATGAACAAACATTTTTGTCTATAACTCTAAAAAGAACAGATTTATCTGTAAATGACGAGCAGTAAACAAGTGAAAATGAACTGTTAGGTGAAACTATCACTGTACAAATAGCTTGTGAAGTCAGTTGGTTGAGTTATGCTGCAACAAATATTTAATTTTACAATAATAACGATCAAGCCGCGTCTGTCGTTGGATGTTAATATTGTTGAACGTCTTGTCAGTCGCGGTAGATTTTCACACTGATTGTTACGAAACCAAATCCTGCTACAGACAATCTTGAACCTTGAACTTTATTTATTGTAATTATTAGCACTGTATAGATATATAAAAAAAACAACTATATTTGCGCTGACGTCAAGCGCCGGCGCCAGTGAAGCAGGCGAAGCTAACAGAAAGAAAAAAGAAAAGATAAATCAAAACAAAGAATTTAACTTTGCTGTTCTGTAGAGACGAGAGAAACATTCAGTCGACGCGTGAAAGTCGTCTCATACAATAAATGGAGAGTTTGTGTTAAATACTGGTTGAATAAAGGCTGACGTGTTTGTGACGTCAATAATACGTCAAATTTAATGATCACAAACTTCAGGACGATCAATGATGACACATTGAACACATTTAGTTTAGTCACAACACTTTTAAATGCTTTACTAACTTACCTTTAAATCTTGTTAATCACAGATCAAATGATTTTTTTTTTTTTTTTACCAAAAATTATTGATAAAATAATTAAACCTCAGATTTTAAAGCCGGTGTTTGAACTAATTTTTTCTTTAAAACTAAGTTTAAAGTTAAAAAAAACAAAAACACTGACAGATGCTGGATATTACATGTTGTTCCAGGTTCTTTCAGATGTTAATGCACTTCATTGTTAATATAAGTTACATTTTTTGTTAATATTTTGAGAAGCAAGTATTTGCTATTCTTAGTATTCTTCTCAAATAAACTATATATCGTTGTTACTACAGTGTCGCAATATATCGTATGGTTGACCCTGTATCATGATATCGTTCCAATACTCAGCAGTACTAAACAATAAAGTTCTACCTAACCTAACCTAACCTACTGTTTTGTAGGTACAGCGCAGCAGTAGAACAACATGTTTGTGTCTATAAGACGAGGACCATAAAGGTCAAAGTATTTTCACACCACGTCTTTTTATCTGTCCTCGCATTGACTTTTATGATCTTCAGGGCTTGTCGCTGCGGTAATTGTGTGTAGAACCGGATGATGACATTATGTCCTGGACGACAAACCTTACCTTTGAGGGCCTCCCGGAGGTAACTCCTGAGATAGTGTTGCCGGAGTTTATCCTCCACCGCGGCCTGGTCGTCGATCCCGCTCGCCGTCACGATCACCGGAGTGGTCTCGCCGTATCGCTCCGTCACCCATTTCAGGATCTTCCGCAGACCCCAGGGCACGAGCGCCTGACCCGTGCCGGAGGTGGGCCAGGTGGGATCCGACAGGGTCACGCAGCCGTGATTGGCGGGTTGTTTCGTATGAGCCTGTGGAGCCGGGGACACCAAACGTGTGGTGAAGTGGTTCAGAGCGATGAAGCTCAGGGCGCCCCGGAGCTCCTCCCTCTCCGAGTCGGTGAAAGACGGAAGGTCTGACTCGGGGAGACCGAGTTTCACGGCTTCTTCATCCATGTATTCCTTCATCTCCTTCGGATAATCTCCTGCTCTTTGTGTCTTCCCGTGTCTCGTCCCGAGTAGCGGATCGAGGAAGCGACCCAATTCAAAGAGAAGGAATCTCTGCGCGGCGGTTTTGTGCGACTCCAGGAACGGGTTCGCGGGTTCCGCCCAGTCGGCGTGGAGAGCCAGGGACACCATCGTTCCCTGTTGATAGTAGTGCTCTTTCTCGTGAAGCCTCCAGGCCCTGGCGTGGGCCCGGAGGAGGTTGTGAGCGACCAGATGCTGCTGCCTTACAAGAGAATACAGGCTCACAAGTCTGTTGGGCTCGTTCACCGTGATCCAGTATCGGACCCAAGAGCCGAGCTCCCAGTAGCAAAGCGCCGCGTACTGCGCGAACGCCTCCACCGTGGCGTTGTTGAGCCAACCACCGGAGGCGTGCAGCCGAGCCGGCAAACCCATGTTTGGAGCTCGGTTACTAGGGTAGTAAAGAACAACCACGGCTTCCAGATTCAGCTTCTTCAGTTCAGTGAGGACACAACGGTAGTATCTGTTCCAGAGAACAACAGGAATGAATGTAGATCGAAATTCATGGTTTAAATTAAAATTATTATACACTATACGTATACGCCATACTTAAATTAATGCCAAAAGATAATCAAAATATAAAGTATAAATTACTCGCTTCATCTAAGAGCTTTTTAATACACATTCACAATCAACGTTCCACTCCTGACTGATCGAAGAACGAAGCAAGACACACCCGGGAAAGGGGGGCCAAAAGACGGAAACCCCCACCCGAGAACATTTGAATGATTAGATTACAAGAAAACAAATCAGGATGTCTCTCTGCGGGGGATCGGGACACAGGGAACTTGAAAGAACCATTTGACCGGAAAGGGACAACCTTCCGGACCGGAAATTTGCCTTAAATATAGCGATGTTTCTACAGATCGGGACCTTTTCTGCCCGAGGCTATTGACCTGTACAGTCGCCGGGAGAAAGCGACTCCGATCGATCGGAAAGCTTGAATTCTGTTTGACTTGGAGCGGTGAATAAACGACCCGTGACACACTCTTGATTGTCCATCTTTCTCCACGAAGCGAAGCATAAGAACCGGAACGGGAAGTGACGTCGTGTTGGAGCGGCGGAACGTTTTATTTCAATGCGAGGCAACTGGACTGAGTAGAGTTTTTAGGACGACGTGTCCCGTCTCCTTTAAGAGGCTTCTTCAGTTCCAAGGAGTTGGTCCGAAGAGCCAGTATGTTTCCCACTAGGTACGAGGCAAAGAACTATGGGAGGAGTTTGGATCACTGTGTGTGTCGTAGATACATCTGGTCGCTAGGAATAATAAGGGTCGTTAAAACCTACAGAGGGTCGTCGGCTCTCTCTGATCCCAAGACTCTACACACTCTACATACACAGTTGCTTCGCTTTGGAACCCCTTGACTAACCATGACCCGGACGTATCGTGATCCATAAGTTTGATGGAGCAGGTCTTACCTCAAAGCTTCTCTGTTGACATGGGAGAGATCTCCGGACGGTAATATCATGGACCAGTTCAGGGCCAGGCGGTAATGAGAGGCCCCGGTGGACGCAAAGAGATCGAGGTGGTTGCGAATAGCCAAGTAGTCCGTGCACTGGGCCCGGCGAGTGGTCAGTTTCGCACCCGGTACCGGACGCAGAGATCCGTCCCCCGTCAGGTTCCAGCTGTACACATGTGGATCGGTGAACTGTGGGGAGAACGGGAAGAAGTTGACCTGGATGGAGAAAGAAAAGAAATGCGTAGTTAAGGTTTGAGAAGACATCGGTGGCGCTTTGTACCTTCAAGGTGGAATCAGCGACGCCCCAGTGGAACCCGCGGGAGAAACAACCGTTGACGTCTCTGAGTTGCTCAGGTCTGGGGAAGCCTTTGTCAAGAATGACTCTTCTATAGTACAGAGCAGACGTTTTGGGAGTTCTGGTCTTGTTTGGGTGACTGAAGTCTACGAAGAAAAGACCTCTCCTGACACTGTGGCCATAATTCCACTCGACGCCGTCGACGAGGGACCACTGGATGTAGCCGAACACCTTCACCCCCTCCAGTTCGACGGCTGCGGAGGAAGACGTTCACCACGAGGGACAACATTTCAAGGGGGACGTCCTACCTTGTAGCACCTGGTTGATGAACTTCTTCATCAGGTAAATGGCGAAAGTGTCCTCGGTCTTCACGCTGGCGTCGGAGAACCAGCCTCCCTCGGCCAGCAGCACCTCGGGGTCCCCGTACTCCATCTTGATCCAGGCCAGGATGCGTCTCAGGTCCGGCGTCACGGTCTGCCCGAAGGTCGCGACGTTCCGACCGAGTCTGAAGTTGTTCGGGCCGAACGACAAGGCAAAGAAGTCCGCGGTGTTCTTCACCCACAGCTTCTCCTCTGGGGTGAACTCCGGCAGGAGGTCCCCGCGGCCGGTCTTCACGGAGTCCGGGTAGTCCCCGTCGAGGAAGATGGGGTCGGCGAACCACCCGAGCGCCGCCTCCATAGATCGCTGACACAGATCCACGTTGTCGTCGGTGGCTCGGCCTTTCTGCGGCTCGACCCAGTGCGACCCCAGCACGATGGACACCCGACCCCCCTGGACCGGGCGGAAGGTCGCGTCGTAGACGTGCCAGGCCGAAGCGTGCGCCTGTCAATCACACCCGACACACAACGACCAATTTACTCAGTTTGATGTTCGATGAGTCGACACAAGTGCAGACATGGAGACGATAAACGATGTGAAAGTGAGACGATTTAAAAGCAGTTACTTTGGTCCGGAAGAGACGATTATTCACGGTCGTATCTTCCTGACGCACACACTTGAGTGGAGCATAAATCTGCTGATGTGCTGGACTTTGACCTCGTGTGTGTGAAGGTGTTATGATCGTGATCCTGACAAAGTACACAACGAGGCTGAAATACAAACTGTGGCGTTAAAGCTTCGCAGCAAAGACTGCGACGTGTTTCTCTTCAGTTACTTAACAGTAAAACAAGTCTTTAAGTGGTTTAAAGATGTTAATAAAAAAACAAATATTTATTGTTAATATTTTCATGAGTTATTTTATCAAAAGTTCTACGTGGAAAGAACAGAAAATAAAAATACATACAAAATAATCAAGAAAACATTTCGAAAACAAGAAAAAAACGTGTATTCATTATATATTTATTTAAAATATATACAATAACTTTTTTATGGGAATACTCCAGTAAGTATTCTATACAAAACGTATATTAAAAGTTTTTTTTTTTTTTTAAAACAAGGAAAACTTTATTTTAACCAGAAAAACGAAACTTTGAACTTGTATCTAAAATACTAGTTATATTCTGAAAAAACATAATATTAATAATTATTAATAATTAATAAAAAAAACATTTTTTAATAAATATTAGTGTATTATAAAACGGGGAAAAAACTGTTTGGATGAACAAATGTTTATTAAGATTCAAAAAAAGTGATGGATTATTTATTTGTTTCTGTTATATAAGTGATATTAGAAAAATAAATAATATTAATCAAACATAATTGAAGAAAAGTCGTAAATATAGTCATTCATTTTCAATCGCTTCATCCCTTGTGGGGGTCGCGGGGGAGACAGGAGTCTATCCCAGTATCATAGGGTTAGAGGCAGGGGACACCCTGGACAGGACGTCAGTCTGTCTCAGGGCACACAAAGACAGACAACCATTCACACACACACTCATATCTAAGGACAATTTCCCAAAGTTCTCAATCAACCTCTGTATGTTTTTGGACTGTGGGAGGAAACCGGAGTGCCCGGAGTAAACCCACGCAACACGGGGAGAACAAACTAACTGTAAGGTCACAAGTTGGCTCGGCCTGGAAGTGAACCAACAACCTTCCTGCTGTGAGGCGACCAAGGTTTTGAATTTGTTTTTGTGTTTTTTCTTTGATTGAAGCAACTTTTCTTGTGATTGAATAATAAAGACTCAAAACTATCTTCATAGAGATCCTGATACATCTGACCTTGAAAGATGTTTTATCCAAACAAATGTTTTGAGGTCATTTCTTACCAAAATCATGTGATGCGCGGCGACGAGATCCGATCCCGTGTCTCC
Organism: Callionymus lyra; assembly: GCF_982586985.1. Classification (NCBI taxonomy): domain Eukaryota; kingdom Metazoa; phylum Chordata; class Actinopteri; order Syngnathiformes; family Callionymidae; genus Callionymus; species Callionymus lyra. Next base: position 25,338,623 of record NC_141826.1, on the reverse strand, counting down.
GGGCGCGTGGGCACCGGAGCCGTACCCCTGCGTGGCCACCAGGTACGGGTTGTGGAAGGTCGCCCAGAGTTTGACCCGACCTCCGAACGAGCAGAAGCAAAAGGAGGCGAACTCCGTGAAGGTCCGCACCATGGACCGGTTCCTCCAGCCTCCCATGGTCTCCTGCAGCGCCTGAGGCAGATCCCAGTGATGCAGCGTCACCATGGGTTCGATGCCCCTCCTCAGGAGCTCGTCCAGGAGACGCTCGTAGTGCAGCACGGCCTCCTGGTCCGGAGGACTCCTGGCGTCTCCGTCGGGGAACAGTCTGGACCAGGACAGGGAGAAGGAGTAGAAGTTCACCCCCAGAAACTCAAGAGCGTCCACGTCCTTCTGCCAGTAGGTGTAGCTGTCGCTGACCGGTCCGTTGGAGAAACGGTCCCAGACGGACGCGGCTCTACCGGACCCTTCGGTTTGGAACGCCGACGTCCCGGATCCCCAGAGGAATCCAGGAGGAAACTCCCCGTGAAGGAAATACTGATCCAGATCCTGAGAGTCCGACCGCAGCCAGACCTTCTTGCCTTCTCCCGCGGACGCCTCGGTCCGGCCGCAGGTCAGCAGCAGCTGCAGGGAGAGGAGCCGGCCCAGGAGGCTCATGCTGGACCGGGTCTGTGGACGGAACCGCGGGAAAAAAGATCCAGGATCCGGGATCCGGACGAGGAGAACATCTGAAGCTGTCGATCCTAAAACTGACTCTGACTTCCTTATCTGTTCTCCGGTGCACCTCGGCCCCTCCCTGCATCTTCTACACACACATGCGCACACACACACATGCGCACACACACACATGCACGAACACACACACACATGCGCACACACACATGCACCAACACACACAAACGCACACACAATTCATAAAAATCAAACCCCGTCTATTACGAGGCAGGATTTCTACAAAACAATGTTCATTTTGTCGTCAATCATTATCTTCGCTCCGTGACCTCGAGGTCAAGAGCAGAAAGTGCCGAGCGGACACTTTTCTCTCCAAGGTCAAGGTTCAATTAGAGGTCGGAGGCTGATTCATTGTCGGGGGGGTTTCAAACCTACAACCATTTGTCAAATAGGTATCATTACAATTGGATTAAAAAAAGTCCAGAATTCACAGTTAAAACGAGTCAAAAACATTAAATATTTAATTAAATAAAAATCAAAGATGACGTTTGAAAAAATAACTGAATATAACATTTTTACACATTGATTCAATAAATATATTTCTCAGTTTGTAGTCTTTTAAATTCACTACAAATATATATAAATAAACTCTAGCAACGTGTTCCTGCGTCAGAGTAGTTTCAACGTTTTCTCTCTCTCTCTCTCTTCTATATATATAATATATATATATATATATATATATAGAAAACATCTGTATAAGCATTTAGAGAAAACGTTGAAACTACTCTGACGCAGGAACACGTTGCTAGAGTTGAATCACTCAAAGAAAGATCAGAAATGTAGCATAAAAAATGAACAAAATAGATCTTTTTAAAACATGAAAAACACAAGATTGGTGCAGCAGATGTGTGTCTCACACACACACACACACACACACGTCATGTTGTGTTAACATGTTGTGTTGCTTTGTTCCCTCGTCATGTCCTGAAGGTGTGAAAACACCTGATGTTCCTACAATGAGATCAGACTGTGACGTTGATGGCATCAAATCCACTTTAGCTGCAGGAGAAACACAAAGTGTTCGTGTTTTATTAAACCTTCCATCATCGTTATCGACAGAGAAGTGAAGCTTTAGACGTAGAAACGTCATCGTTATCGACAGAGAAGTGAAGCTTTAGACGTAGAAACGTCATCGTTATCGACAGAGAAGTGAAGCTTTAGACGTAGAAACGTCATCGTTATCGACAGAGAAGTGAAGCTTTAGACGTAGAAACGTCATCGTTATCGACAGAGAAGTGAAGCTTTAGACGTAGAAACGTCATCGTTATCGACAGAGAAGTGAAGCTTTAGACGTAGAAACGTCATCGTTATCGACAGAGAAGTGAAGCTTTAGACGTAGAAACGTCATCGTTATCGACAGAGAAGTGAAGCTTTAGACGTAGAAACGTCATCGTTATCGACAGAGAAGTGAAGCTTTAGACGTAGAAACGTCATCGTTATCGACAGAGAAGTGAAGCTTTAGACGTAGAAACGTCATCGTTATCGACAGAGAAGTGAAGCTTTAGACGTAGAAACGTCATCGTTATCGACAGAGAAGTGAAGCTTTAGACGTAGAAACGTCATCGTTGTGTGAGATGAAGGGTTTACTCAATACTGGCACCAAGCGGTAAGTGAGAGTATTGCAAGTACATATAACGTCTATTTCAATGACAATTTTCTGAATTTTTGTTTTATAATTAAAAACACAATAGTTATGAAGGTAGATTTGCTTATTTATTATACAAAAACCAAACTACTTCAAACTGACTTTAACTTTAATGTCATTAAAACAAAAACGTCCCAAACACCAAAAATAAGTTAGGTTTTCTTTAAGTGTTTGAAGTTGTTTTTAATTGAACTTTTTTGGACTGAGGCAACTTTTTTTTAATTGCAATTTATTTGTATTTGAAGAAACATTTTCCTGTCGATTCTATTTTTTTTTTATCGAAAACACTTTTTTATTGAAACTATCTTTAGATTGAACTTTTTTTTTTTGGTTAAAGCTTTTATTTAAATTTTCTTTTGTTTAATTGATTGTTTTGTTTTTTATTGAAGCGAATTTTTAGTTTATTGAAGCAACTTTTTTTAAATGATTTTTTTCTTCCTTTTCTTTCTTGAAGCAACTTTAATTTATTTTTTATTTTATTATTGCAGCAACTCTTTTAATTGATTTTTTTTATTGAAGCAACTTTTTTAATTAATTCTATTTTTTAAATTGATTTTATATTATTGAAGGAACTCTTTTAATTGATTTTTTTTATTGAAGCAACTTTAATTGATTTTTATTTTTTATAGTTTTTTTATTATTGAAGCAACGTTTTAATCGTTTTTTTTATTGAAGCAACGTTTTTAATAGTTTTTCTATTTATATTTTTTTATTGAACTTTTTTTATTGATTTTCTTTAATTGAAGTAACTTATTTTTTTTATTATTGAAGCAACGTTTTTAATTAATTTTCTTTTTTATTGATTTTTTATTATTGAAACAACTTTTTAATTAATTTTCTTTCTTATTGATATATATTTTTATTGAAGCAACTTTTTAATTAATTTTCTTTCTTATTGATATATTTTTTTATTGAAGCAACGTTTTTAATAGTTTTTCTATTTATATTTTTTTACTGAACTTTTTTAAATTAATTTTCTTTTTTATTGATTTTCTCTAATTGAAGTAACTTATTTTTTTTATTATTGAAGCAACGTTTTTAATTAATTTTTTTTATTGATTTTTTATTATTGAAGCAACTTTTTAATTAATTTTCTTTCTTATTGATATATTTTTTTATTGAAGCAACGTTTTTAATTAATTTTCTTTTTTATTGATTTTTTATTATTGAAACAACTTTTTAATTAATTTTCTTTCTTATTGATATATTTTTTTATTGAAGCAACTTTTTAATTAATTTTCTTTCTTATTGATATATTTTTTTATTGAAGCAACGTTTTTAATAGTTTTTCTATTTATATTTTTTTACTGAACTTTTTTTAATTAATTTTCTTTTTTATTGATTTTCTCTAATTGAAGTAACTTATTTTTTTTATTATTGAAGCAACGTTTTTAATTAATTCTTTTTTTATTGATTTTTTATTATTGAAGCAACTTTTTAATGAATTTTCTTTCTTATTGATATATTTTTTTATTGAAGCAACTTTTTTAATTTTTTTATAGAAGCCACTTTTATGGATCGAATAATGAAGATAGAAATCTTTACGAAAAGACAACGTTTATATTTTAAACGTTATCTTGTTATTTGCAGTAAATCATTGAACCGTTGATTCATGAAAAGCTTGACATTATTAGGAAACACATGTTTCACTGAGGAGTTTATTAACAAAACACGGGTGGACAGTAGAAAAGAGGTCAAAGGTCAGGGCAGCGACTGGATGATCATGATCTTCTCGTTGATGCAGAAGCGATGCAGGACGTTGAGCAGGTTCTCGCCGCAGCGCGACACCTGGCGCTCCATGGCGAGCCTGAAGTCCTCCTTCACGCCCTTGGTGATGCCTCGCGTCACCGTGTGATGCCTGCAACACAAGCGCGCCGGGTGTGAGCGAGCGCCGGCGTCGTCATGGCAACAGTCGTGGAATGAGACGTCATGAGACTCGACGACAGCGACGATGAGACACGAGAGACACCAGAAATGACCCAAAATAAAGACGACAAACCAAACGTTTTGCTACACAATGATCGGCCCAAATCAAAACCGGGGGTGACAAGCCTAGTTTGAAATGAGGGAGGGATGGTGTGGGGGGGGGGGGGCCTGGGGTACCTGTCCATGGTCTGCACCCCTTGTAGAAGGAGGGTGTTTAAGTCCACCCCCAGGGCGGGATTGGGGTTCCTGAGGGGACATTCAACATCAGTGACGATGAATTCAAGAGCTTCGTCCACAACACGTCTAGAGAGCCTCGTCCTCCGGCCACGCTGACCTCTGACCTCCGGCGCACAACCGACCCTCCGCGGACCCGAAACCGCCACTCACTTGATCAGGATCCCCTGGTTGGGCAGAAGCTCCAGCTGGATCCTCCCGCCCTCGGGGGTCCGAAGGTACGCAAACTCCTCCAGCATGTCGATGTCTGAGCCGCGCTCAAGAAAACACACTTTTCAAATCACAAGTTTTCAGTCTGATCTACGGATCAGAACCAGGTTAACATTTAAATTGGTTTTCTTTAACCTTGTATTGTCTCTGGGTCAAGGTGACACGAAAACAAATGTGTTTGCGGTATCCCTCGTGGAGTCTCTGGTTCAAGGTGACCCGAAAACAAATGTGTTTATGGTATCCCTTGTGTCATCTCTGGGTCAAGGTGACCCGAAAACAAATGTAAGCAAGTGATTTATATAACGCTTTTCTAGACCAGGGTCACAAAGCGCTTAAACAATCAAAACAATACTCAAACAAATTTATACTTTAAAGATCAAGATTATACTGAGAACAACAGTGTTTATGGTATCCCTTGTGTTGTCTCTGGGTCAAGGTGAACGACCTCCACAACTGCATATGTATTTATGGAAGCCAAGGGAGGTCGTTGACCTTTGACCCAAAAGGATCACATGAGAGAAAACAATTACATTTGTTTTCGGGCCTTCGGGTCACCTTGACCCTGAGATAACACGAGTTAAAAACATTTTTTAAATGAATGATTTTATTTTTACACATAGCGTTTGATATTCTAGTTCCAATCATTAAAACATATTTTTTCTTATTTCAATATTTTTTCATTTGCAGTCTTTTAAATTCAATAAGAAAATGTTGTTACGAGGATCAGACAAAACCAACAGAGCACCGAGCACTTCATCAAACATTTGACCAATCACGTGACAGGCATTATCAATATAAAAATGATTGAATTGAGAAAAAACTTTTTCAAACGATAAGAACTCGAATATCACACTGTGTGTAAAAAACACTTAAAATAAAGTGAATAAACAGATGACTGAACTTAAATATTCAATAAAAAACTTTAAATATACAAATTACAAAATTTTATAAAATAATTTACTTTTTACTACAGTTCAATGAATAATATATATTTTTGAATTAATAATGTATTTATTTATTTTTAAAATATAATTGATTAATTAAGTAGCATAATAAAAAAAGAAAATAATTTAAAATGTTCAATACTTCCGTCCGTACTAAAACTCAAAGATACTGGTGACGTAGTTGAAGAAGTTCTCGTACTGGAACGCCCCCTGCTGGCAGATCTTGTCCACGGCCTTCAGGAACAGGATCTCACCTTGCGGCCAATCGTACTGCAGCAACACGACCACGTGACCCAGAGACAGGTCGTCGCGGTTCTCTGTGAAGGCTCGCGGCTGGCGGCGGGAATCGAAAGCGTTAAAAGCTAGTTAGCGTCCGCGGCGCGACGCTCCGGCGTACCTTGAAGCAGGACAACATCATCTGAAGGCAGAAGGGAAGGACGGCTCTGCTGGTGCAGGGCAGCAGACGCAGGTCGTTCACTGGTCGATGATGAAGATGAAGATGAAGATGAAGATGATGATGATGATGAAGAAGATGAAGATGAAGATGATGAAGAAGATGAAGATTAAGATGAAGATTAAGATGAAGATGAAGATGAAGATGAAGATGAAGATGAAGATGATGATGAAGATGAAGATGAAGATGAGGATGATGAGGATGATGAGGATGATGAGGATGATGAGGATGATGAGGATGAAGAAGATGAGGATGATGATGATGAAGAAGATGAAGATGATGAAGAAGATGAGGATGATGAGGATGATGATGATGAAGAAGATGAGGATGATGATGATGATGATGATGATGAAGATTAAGATTAAGATGAAGATGATGAGGATGAGGATGAAGATGAAGAAGATGAGGATGATGAGGATGATGATGATGAAGATGATGAAGATGATGAAGATTAAGATGAAGATGAAGATGATGAGGATGATGATGAAGATGAAGAAGATGAGGATGATGAGGATGAGGATGATGATGAAGAAGATGAAGATGAAGATTAAGATGAAGAAGATGAGGATGATGATGATGAAGAAGAAGATGAGGATGAGGAAGATGAAGATTAAGATGAAGATGAAGAATATGATGAGGATGATGAGGATGATGAGGATGATGATGAGGATGAGGATGATAATAATGAAGAAGATGAAGATGATGAGGATGATGAGGATGATGAGGATGATGATGATGAAGAAGATGAGGATGATAATAATGAAGAAGATGATGATGAAGAGGATGAGGAAGAGGAAGATGATGAGGATGATGATGATGAAGAAGAAGATGAGGATGATAATAATGAAGATGATGAAGAGGAAGAGGAAAAAGAAGAAGAACATGAGCGTCGTTCACTCAAGACCTGGTTTGACCTACTTTTCCTGGGTTTTCCTCCTCGGACTTTACACTGATCTTCCGTCGTCCTCGTGAGCTCCTGGTTCGGGGGCACGAGTCCTCCGACCAGGTCCAGGAGCTTCTCACACGCCAGCTGATGATCACAAACACACACGTTACACACAACAAGACACAACATTTGTTGTTGTTGTGACTCACAGAGAGAAACATGTATTTACTTCATCTCTGTTTTGATTATGAATAGAAGTGTTTGTTGTCAAGAATCTGTTGATACGTATCAGGGTACAACGTCAATGATATGATGTATAGTGATACTGTAGTAACAAGTATATACTGTATGTGTAGTACTGTCCAGTACTTGACTCTGGTGTTGTAATAGTGTAGTAACAAGTATATGTGTGTAGTATTGTGGAGTACTTGACTCTGGTGTTGTGATAGTGTAGTAACAAGTATATATGTGTAGTATTGTCCAGTACTTGACTCTGGTGTTGTGATAGTGTAGTAACAAGTATATATGTGTAGTATTGTCCAGTACTTGACTCTGGTGTTGTGATAGTGTAGTAACAAGTATATATGTGTAGTATTGTCCAGTACTTGACTCTGGTGTTGTAATAGTGTAGTAACAAGTATATATGTGTAGTATTGTCCAGTACTTGACTCTGGTGTTGTGATAGTGTAGTAACAAGTATATATGTGTAGTATTGTGGAGTACTTGACTCTGGTGTTGTGATAGTGTAGTAACAAGTATATATGTGTAGTATTGTCCAGTACTTGACTCTGGTGTTGTGATAGTGTAGTAACAAGTATATATGTGTAGTATTGTCCAGTACTTGACTCTGGTGTTGTGATAGTGTAGTAACAAGTATATATGTGTAGTATTGTCCAGTACTTGACTCTGGTGTTGTAATAGTGTAGTAACAAGTATATATGTGTAGTATTGTCCAGTACTTGACTCTGGTGTTGTGATAGTGTAGTAACAAGTATATATGTGTAGTATTGTCCAGTACTTGACTCTGGTGTTGTGATAGTGTAGTAACAAGTATATATGTGTAGTATTGTCCAGTACTTGACTCTGGTGTTGTGATAGTGTAGTACTGTCCAGTACTTGACTCTGGTGTTGTGATAGTGTAGTAACAAGTATATATGTGTAGTACTGTCCAGTACTTGACTCTGGTGTTGTGATAGTGTAGTAACAAGTATATATGTGTAGTACTGTCCAGTACTTGACTCTGGTGTTGTGATAGTGTAGTAACAAGTACATATGTGTAGTATTGTCCAGTACTTGACTCTGGTGTTGTGATAGTCTAGTAACAAGTATATATGTGTAGTATTGTCCAGTACTTGACTCTGGTGTTGTGATAGTGTAGTAACAAGTATATATGTGTAGTATTGTCCAGTACTTGACTCTGGTGTTGTAGAATTTTTACAGACCACATGACTCTTGACGAAGTCGTAACTACTTTCATTTGTTTTCAAACCAAAATATGTCCAAACATCAGCTTTAAAAGCTGCTGGACTCACTGTATCCTCTCGTCCTCAGTCATTGGCAGAATCTCATGAGAGTTTATTCTTCCTTAACACCTACAACGCCCCCTGCTGGTCAGTCCAATATCTCAATGTCTAGTGTAAACCAGAAGAAGGTCTCGTACCCGGTGTTCCCCGAGGGCGTAGTGGCAGGACGCCTGCTGGATCAGGGCTCTGTGCTGCTCCAGACTGGTCTGGCCCGGCGGGCCCGGCTGACCCAGCTGCGACTGCTGCACCGAGGCCATCTGGTGCAGACTGGACAGAGCCTTGCGGTACTGACCCTGCAGGAGAGGGTTTGGACACGTCGGGTCGTTTATCGTCGTGACGTCACGGGTCGTGAACCGGTACCTGGTAGATGATGGTGTCCGTGAGGAAGATCCGGAACCACAGCCAGTTCTCCGTCTTCCAGGACGCACAGATCTTCTTGAACTCTGGCGCAGAAGAAGTTCGTAGAACGTGAAGGTTTGGAAGTAAATCAGTGGCTAAACATTTTCAAAACCTTAATATAAATGTTCTTGTTTTATCAAGTTTGGATTTTACTTGACTTTAATAAAAAAAATAGTATATATATATATATATATATATATTTATATATATATATATATATATATATATATATACACTACTTCTTCTACTTCTACTACTGCTTTCACTACAAATACATATACCTGTACTACTAATTCTACTTCTACTTTTACAGCTAATTGTAATTCTACTTCTTATTCTACTCCCACTACTACTACTACTTCTTTGTCTACTACTACTTATTCTACTTCTACTGCTGTTTTCACTATGTATACTTATACTACTAATTCTATTTATACTTTTACTACTAATTCTACCTATATTATTACTACTTATTCTACGACCAATTGTACTTATACTTTTACAGCTAATTGTAATTTTACTTCTACTACTTCTCCTACTCCAACTACTACTACTACTTCTTTGTCTACTACTACTTATTCTACTTCTACTGCTGTTTTCACTATGTATACTTATACTACTAATTCTATTTATACTTTTACTACTAATTCTACCTATATTATTACTACTTATTCTACGACCAATTGTACTTATACTTTTACAGCTAATTGTAATTTTACTTCTACTACTTCTCCTACTCCAACTACTACTACTACTTCTTCTACTTTTTTCTTCTTCTTTACAACCTTTTACAGTTTCTTTCAATGTTTTCACATCATTCTTTCTTCTTTATCACATCATTTCAACTGTTTCCACTCATTTTTACTTTGAATACTAACAAAATACTTCCAATCGCTTCAGTTACACCTTCATCAGCATCAGCATCATCATCATCATCATCATCATCATCATCAGTATCATCGTCATCATCAGATTCATCATCATCATCATCATCATCAGATTCATCATCATCATCATCTTCATCATCATCATCATCATCAGCATCATCGTCAGCATCTTCTTCATCATCATCAGCATCATCATCATCATCATCATCATCATCATCATCAGCATCATCGTCATCATCAGATTCATCATCATCATCATCATCATCATCAGATTCATCATCAGCATCTTCTTCATCATCATCAGCATCATCATCATCATCATCATCATCATCATCATCATCAGCATCAGCATCAGCATCATCATCATCATCATCAGCATCAGCATCATCATCATCAGATTCATCATCATCATCATCATCATCACTGCACTTTCTAGTGGAAATCCACATTTTCTAGTCATTTTTGAACTATTGGAATCACTCTATAAAAGTCTATGAGTAAAGAATATTAAGTTCAATAATTCATTCAAACAACCTTTGATCACAGAAATGATTGAAGTCAATGATAAGAAACAAAGATTAAGAGTCGTACCAGTCTCCAGTGCGTCGTGTGAGTGCAGCAGCTCCCAGCTCTCTCTCGCGGTGCAGAAACTCTCCAGAGTCTCAGACCAGCTCGGCATCTCAGTCTTGCTCACCATTATGAGTCGACCTCGACCTTTGACCTGAGCGTCCTCGTCGTCCGAGCTCTGGGACGACACACGACAACGATCACAACTGTGGTGTCGACACGCACACACACACACACACGACAACGATCACAACTGTGGTGTCGACACACACTCACACGCACACGCACGCACACACACGACAACAATCACAACTGTGGTGTCGACACACACACACACGCACACGCACACACGACATCGTCAACGATCACAACTGTTGTGTCGACACACACTCACACGCACGCGCGCACGCACACACACGACAACGATCACAACTGTGGTGTCGACACACACACACACACACGCACACGCACACACGACATCGTCAACGATCACAACTGTGGTGTCGACACACACTCACACGCACGCGCACACGCACGCACACACACGACAACGATCACAACTGTGGTGTCGACACACACACACACACACGCACACGCACACACGACATCGTCAACGATCACAACTGTTGTGTCGACACACACACACACACACACACACATGACATCGTCAACTATCACAACTGTTGTTTCGACACACACTCACACACACACACACACACGCACACACGCGCACACTCACACGACATCGTCAACTATCACAACTGTTGTGTCGACACACACTCACACACACACATGACATCGTCAACGATCACAACTGTTGTGTCCACACACACACGCATGCACGCACGCACACACACAAACACACACCATATCGTCAACGATCACAACTGTTGTGTCCACACACACACACACGCACGCACGCACGCATGCACACACACACGCACACACCATATCGTCAACGATCACAACTGTTGTGTCCACACACACACGCGCACACACACACACATGTGCGCACGCACACACACAAACACACACCATATCGTCAACGATCACAACTGTTGTGTCCACACACACACGCGCACACACACACACACACACACACACACACACACACACACACACACACCATATCGTCAACGATCCCAACTGTTGTGTCCACACACACACGCGCACACACACACGTGCGCACGCACACACGCAAACACACACCATATCGTCAACGATCACAACTGTTGTGTCCACACACACACGCGCACACACACACACATGTGCGCACGCACACACACAAACACACACCATATCGTCAACGATCACAACTGTTGTGTCCACACACACACACGCGCACACACACACACACACACACACACACACACACACACACAAACACACACCATATCGTCAACGATCACAACTGTTGTGTCCACACACACACACACACACACACGCAAACACACACCATATCGTCAACGATCACAACTGTTGTGTCCACACACACACACACACACGCACACACACACACACATGCGCACACACACACGCACACACACACACACACACGCACACACGCACACACGCACACGCACACTCACCACCGTCTTCTCTCGTCCTTCTGCCAGTTTACGTTTCTTGTGCGAGTGTTTGCTCGAGCCTCTCTCCACCTCCAGGTCCACGTAGACCGAGCTCAGGTCCTCCACCAGGATCCAGGGCCCGGAGCTCAGAGCGTTCAAACCTGAAAGAGCAGAACTCAGAATCTTCAGGTGGAACCAGGGAGCGGGTCACACTGACCCTGGAACAGCGCGGGCTGCACGGAGGACACGTAGAGGAAGGCGCTCCGGAAGAGGACCAGCGTGGCACAGATGACCACCTGACTCCAGCCTCGAGAGCGACCGTCGCCCTCCAGAGCGGGTCGGTACCGACAGAGATCCTTCACTCTCTGCAGCAGGTCCACGAAGCTCCTAAGAAGAAAACATGTCTTTAACTCGTTTGTGTTAGAAAACACTGATACACTTTAACAACACAACATTATTCTTTAGTACCGTATCAAAATAGTTTTGTCTTTTAAATCAAATTTTCTTATATGATAGTTTTTTATTATAGTTATTATTATTATTATTATTATCATAATTCGATTTTTTATTTATTTAGAATTAACATGAATATATTCACAGCGTTTGTTCATTTTTTTTGTTGCAATTAATCTTCTAGCCCACTAGATGGTAGCAGTCACTACATCCTCCACAGATATAAAAAAACAAACAATGAAATCCTGTGAGATCCCGGCGATGACTGAGGACGAGAGGATACAGTGACTTCAGCACTGATGTCTGAACATATTTTGGTTTGAAAACAAATGATAGTAGTTACGACTTCGTCAAGAGTCATGTGGTCTGTAAATACTACAACACCAGAGTCAAGTACTGGACAATACTACACATGTATCCTTGTTACTACACTATCACAACACCAGAGTCAAGTACTGGACAATACTACACATTTAAACTTGTTACTACACTATCACAACACCAGAGTCAAGTACTGGGCAATACTACACATGTATACTTGTTACTACACTATCACAACACCAGAGTCAAGTACTGGACAATACTACACATATATACTTGTTACTACACTATCACAACACCAGAGTCAAGTACTGGGCAATACTACACATATATACTTGTTACTACACTAACACAACACCAGAGTCAAGTACTGGACAATACTACACATATATACTTGTTACTACACTAACACAACACCAGAGTCAAGTACTGGACAATACTACACATATATACTTGTTACTACACTATCACAACACCAGAGTCAAGTACTGGACAATACTACACATATATACTTGTTACTACACTAACACAACACCAGAGTCAAGTACTGGACAATACTACACATATATACTTGTTACTACACTAACACAACACCAGAGTCAAGTACTGGACAATACTACACATATATACTTGTTACTACACTATCACAACACCAGAGTCAAGTACTGGACAATACTACACATTTAAACTTGTTACTTCACTAGCACTAAACCAGAGTCAAGTACTGGACAATACTACACATATATACTTGTTACTACACTATCACAACACCAGAGTCAAGTACTGGACAATACTACACATTTAAACTTGTTACTACACTATCACAACACCAGAGTCAAGTACTGGACAATACTACACATATATACTTGTTACTACACTATCACAACACCAGAGTCAAGTACTGGACAATACTACACATATATACTTGTTACTACACTATCACAACACCAGAGTCAAGTACTGGACAATACTACACATTTAAACTTGTTACTACACTATCACAACACCAGAGTCAAGTACTGGACAATACTACACATATATACTTGTTACTACACTATCACAAAACCAGAGTCAAGTACTGGACAATTCTACATATATATACTTGTTACTACACTATCACAACACCAGAGTCAAGTACTGGACAATACTACACATATATACTTGTTACTACACTATCACAACACCAGAGTCAAGTACTGGACAATACTACACATATATACTTGTTACTACACTATCACAATACATCAGGATATGTATCATATGCATTTTGAAATAAAATATAACATTTAATAGTGTTAAATATATATATAATATTTCATGGTGAAGGTCCAGAACGCTCACCTCTGACCTCCGTCTCCCTGCCACTCACAGCGAGCTCCGACTACGGTCAGGATGTCCAGCAGCTTCTCCCACGGCTCGCTGACGACCGACGACTTTTCCGACAGGCCGTCAATCACGTAACGCTGCGATCCCCGAGTGACGCCGGGAGACTTGAGCGAGCCGCCGTCCTGTGAGCCTGCGAACACGTGTACAACAATCTTAAGACGCGTTTCCTTCTGCTCGCTCCGATTTCCTCTCACAGCTCAAAGTCAAGTCGACCCGTCCAGGGTGTCTCTGTCGTTTCTTTATCATTTTTAAAAGGTCTTTACCGAGCATCTGTCCGTCTTGTGAGGGTCCTCTGGTCACGTAACAGATGTAGAACTCGGCTGCCTTCAGCATGTACTTCTGCATCAGCGTCACTGGGAGGCGCATGTCCATGTTGTTGATCACCAGAGGAAGGACGTCACACACTGAAATAACAAAAACAAACGATAAGACGATCATTACGTACCATTAAACTTTGCCTTTACCCACCAAAGAGTTTCCTAAAGCAGTTCACAGGAGTCTCCAGATTCTCCGACACTTCTGCCTCCAGCAGGGTTTCGCCGAGACTGACCTGAGGACACACAAGTCTCACTTGCAGTCGTGGTACCGGAGGAACCGACCCTGTGACGTACCCCATGCTGGACCACGGACTCTGGGAAGCGCTTGAGAAGCAGCAGCAGCATTTCTGCCTTTTCCAAAGTGTTGAAACATTGTTCCGTGGCTTTGAGCAACATCTCGCACTGTATACGACCGGGCAGCGTTTCAAAGAGACCTGATGGACACGAAGAAGGTTTGTGTTGAGATGATAGTGATTATCATGTTAAAACATGATTGTATACGTGTCTCTAATGCTTCAAAAAAAGAGTCAGTAAAGTATTTAACATTCTAAGTTATTTTATGGAGGAGTTTATTAGCATAAGTCTCTGACTCGTAACGTAATATTGCTCATCAACACACTCACCTCGCAGAAACTGTGAATGTTTGTCTTGAGAATCACTGCGAAGGGCAGCAGTGATGACGCTGATCTCTCGCCAAACTACAGGCTGATCCGGAAAGTTCATGAACCTAAAGAGAAAAAATGCTTTGAATGGTTAAATCACTCATCATTTAAAGTAACAGTTCACCTTGAATTCAAATTGTACTCATTTTCTAAGGTATATGGATGTTTTTTTAGTGTCTTTTTGGATGAAGATGAAGACGAAGACAACTGAGCTACATTAAAATGAACAAACATTTCTGCAGCCAGAATTCTGAGCCGCTCTAGTAGAAGAACTCACATTTCTCCGATCCTTCAAACTCTTCACTGGCTGCCAGTTTCTTTCAGGATCATTTTAAAATTCTGGTTCTTACTTTCAGATCTATTCATGGTCAGACCTTCCATCAGTGATCTGATCCAGACTTACACCCCAGCTCGGGCTCTGAGGTCTGTGGATCAGAATCTACTGATGGTTCCTGAACCAGCTCTGTGTTTGATGATCTACTGACTCCTTCAAGAAACATCTCAAGACACTTTTATTCGTGCAGGCGTTTCCTTGATTTTCTGAGACTCGTGTTTGTCTCTGTGTTATCTTTTAAGTATTTATTTTATTGAGTATTGTTTTGATTGTTTAAGCGCTTTGTGACCCTGGTCTGGAAAAAACGCTCTACAAATATGACTTACTTACTTATACAATATATAAGATCCCAATAGGTTGAGCCATTGGAAATACTACACATAATACACATGTAGGAAAGAATGTTTTTATTCATGTATTGTGTAACTCACATGTCGTATAGTAGTCTTCCAGCACAGGTTGTCTTCTCAGAGTTGCGTTCAATGTTGTACATTTCATACTGTGAACAAATAACAACACAGATCAATATGCATGTCAATGATGAGCATATATGTCAAATATATACATATATATATTTATATAAAGATGAGATGTGTGCAGCTGACGGTACCTGGATGTTGAAGTCTGCAGGATACAGAGTCCTGGCTGTGATGAGCCAAGCTTTAGCCGCACAAGGGTCTTCAGAAACCAACTCCCGGGCTCTCTTCACCAAAAACTCACAATCTTTTTGTGCAGACATCTTAAAAAGACCGAGTTTTATCAACTAGAAGCTGTTTTTTTTATGAATCTATGGTCGGAGCCTTTATGAAAGTCGTTAGCATCACAACATGAAGTGGCTCTTACAAACAAACGAGCTAATACCCGGATGAAAGCGTCTGGACATTTCTCCAGAACATCCCAGACATGATTCCGATACTCGGTTACAGTTTGAAGTCAAAAACAATTGACAAGAGCTGAATATTCCAAAAAGAGCGAAGATGGACCATTATTTACCAAAAATCAGTTTGTTAGTGACGTCACACTGTCGTAGCTTTTGTTTCACGACAATGATTCTGCTTAACGACATAACGATTTTGAACAATATTGATCTTCATTCTAGTGCAATTTAAAATATATATTAAAAAATACTGAAGTAATCGGGGCTTTACTCATATACAATTACTCGAAATATTATTTATGTTGCTTACGATTTCACCCGTTTATATATATAGACGGGTGTACGGTGGCCCAGAAGTACATTTTTCATACATTTCCCAAAATCGTAAATTTGTTTCATGAGTTTGTCAATTTATTTTGCACTTCTAATACATATTCTAGTATATTTTCTAAATATATTGTTTTTTATTATATTGGTAATCCATAGTTTTTAGTTTAGTTGCAATTTTTAAAAGAGTAATTCTTCTGTAAAGCGCAGCGTTGTTACTGAAAGTCTGAAACATGTTATAAATGGTTATAATTATACATAAATGATGATTTAATCTGAATTTAACTCACATTTTGAGTGACATTGGAGACAAAATTACACAAAAACAAGCAGCACGCCCTGTCAGAGACGCGCATGCGCAGACGATGGGCCGTCACCTGCAGCTGCTGGATTTGCACCCTCGACCTCCAGTAGCAGCAGCAGCAGCGGCCCTGCATGAACGCACCTGTCCGAGGACCGGGCGGCGACCCGAGAGCACGACAGGTAAAACCCCTGCGGCCACGCATGTGTGACATGGACGAGGTTTGTCCAACATGTCCGCCTGTCACGTCCAGTCCGTGTCCTTCTTGGACGCGACAGCTTAGCATCGCTAGCATGTTAGCATCGCTGCTGATACTGACTCATTCACTCCAAACCTTTATTGACAACAAGTCTCGTACAACTTTGGTTTCCCGCTACTAGCATCTGTTGCTAAGCTAAGACTAGCTAACTCAACTAAAACCATTTGCTGCTTGACCTTAGTTTGAATAGAACACAACAATCTAATCTTTGTTGTTTAATTGTTTTCACGTTTATGGAAACTCTGGAAATAAATATATATTTATTTCTTTTTAGCGACGAGATTATGTCAATACTTGGATACCGGAAGTGACTCATTTAATCTGTTGTGCTGTCAGTCAACAATAAAGAACCGCACAGCAATGATTTATTTGAACAACTATTTTGCCTTTTTTCCATTCAATGTTTGATTAGTAAATGTTTGTTTGGCTCCTCCTAAGAATGAGTTTATTAATATGATTTACTATTGAACACTTTATTGATTCATTGATAGATGCTGCACACATTTTAAGGCGTTGTTTTCAAACGAAGGCCCTTTTGCTTTTGCTCAAGCAAACACATAACAGTATTGATCAATATAATTCTTTTAATCATTGTGTTCTTTAGTTTTTTGAAAGCTATGTTACCGTGTGTCTGAATATCCACTGTAATGATTTTAATTTGGCAGGTCGGGTCTGATTCTGTGAGTTTAATCTATAAAAAGCCTTTTAAAAGAGTGTCTTGAATGTCCTCTTATTTTTAAAATTATACATAATTTCTACAAATGTTTTTAGGTCGTACTGTACATATCTGTACGTATCTTTTAACATCAGATTTCTATGGACATGCTGACCAAACATGGGAGATTCATATGTTTTTGTTGCAGTAAATCTTCACTTGCAGGGGTGTGTTTTGGCCGAATCCAGGTGATACAATACGTATCACGATACAGGTGCAACGATACGATATAAACTTTCGTACTGTAGTAACAAGGATATATTTGTAGTACTGTCCAGTACTTGAATCTGGTGTTGCAGAATTTACAGACAACATGAATCTTGAAGAAGTTCTAACTACTTTCATTTGGTTTTTAAACCAAAATATGTCCAAACATCAGCTTCAAAACCTACTGGCGTCACTGTATCCTCTCGTCCTCAGTCATCGCTGGGATCTCAGAGGATTGTTTTGTTCATTTTGGCGGCAGAGTTCGTAGTGACTGCTGCCATCTAGTGTCCGTGAGTTTAATCGCAACACAAAAATGATTAGCAATGTTAATATTGGCATGTAAATTGCAATAAAATTAAAAATTGAATTATTTATTTTTACTTTATTGTAATATAAACCAGTAAAATAAATAGGATTCAAAAAATAAAATATGATTTGAAAGCCAAAAAAAAAATCCATGCAGTGCTTCCAAGTATCCTTAAAATAAATATTGCTATATTATCTCAGTATCGATGTTATCTAACACCCCAAGAAACTAGTTAGTTACATTCTTGTATCCTGTATTCAAAAAGTAACTTATCTTTACTTTTAAAGGTTATGTGAGATATTAAGATAAGGAAGTGAACCATGTGTCACTGAATGATCTGCTGACACCTCTGGCTCTATTTCAAGACGACAGTTACGATAAGTGTTTCAACATCTGGGATGAATGTGTGCACAAGTTTATATATACTTTTGTTAACCAGTCTTAATGTTGATGGATATCGCCAACAATTCTATTTGCCTGCCATCTTCCTTCAAACAGGTGTTGTCACGAAACTAACTCTGTCCACAATCTGTTCCTACACGTCAGAGGTGTCGACTGAAGTTCTATAGATGTAAACAATACGAAGGGACGGTATTTTGGTCACAACAACGTTATATGACCTACATTAGCCTTCACTCCCTCGGTCTATCTTTAGACTGGACTTGATTTGACCTTTCATTGTTGATTCTGATGATTCAGGTACGAGTATTTAGGAAAACATTTTTTTTAAGCTTCAAGATCTTCCTCGTTTGCGATGGTGTAACAATTCTTATCGGTTAAAACTTGGAAGTCACAGCCGGTTTAGATCGTTTCAGAGAAATCCTCACACAAAGTCCAGACATGGAACCAAATCTAAAGTCAAATCAGAGCCTGTAGACACGGAGTCAAACAAACCATTTAACTTTATTTCCTTCTAAAAACAGATGGTTTCATAATGTTCATGCTCTAACTCAGACTGTGGTGGGAAAGAGAAAATAAACTTTTTATTGGCAGTGTTGTGAAAAGTGCACTTTATTTACTTTTATTGAAAGTGAAAATACATGATATTCTTGTATTCATTGGTCGAGCTTGTGTAGTTATATTTTGTTGATAAAAAAGGTGAACATTGTGAGTCACTGGTCATCCTTCATTGGACTGTGTTGTGTTGTGTTGTGTAGGTTACACACCTGATCAATGAGCTCTTTGACTGGTTGTCACATAGTTTTCATTGTTGCAACAAATGAATCACGTCCTTATTTACAACGTGTTTAGATTCTGAATACCTTTAAAAACTTGACCTGCAATGATGGTTGATTTCCTTAAATGTGACTATAAATGACCTGATTTGACGAAATGTCGGCGACTTGTAATGATCCTTTATTACTGTATCATCTTCGTTCTCTTGGTGCTTCCAACACGCATGGAAACTGCTCGACACAGGAACCGTCTTAGAAACATTATCGATTCTAATTCGATTATTAAGCATCTTGTTCTTCCTCTGCAGAGAAGTGGAGCGTCTGGTAAAGTGAGTTTGGAGAATCTTGTGATGGATGGAAGCCTGTGAGAAGGAGAGCTTTGTGATGGATGAGGGTATTTAAGGTGCAGGATTTAAGGTTGATTTAAGGATGGTTTAAGATGGAGGCGAGGGTGTAAGACGACAACAGAAGACGTGAGTGAAAAGCTAGTTTACTTTGTCGAGAAGCTCATGTGATTATTCATCATTTCAATGTACTCAGGGCGTTGTTCATGTCGACTGTTATTTCAACACTTTTCAACCGTTTTGTTTTGATAGGAAAACTTTTGAACTTGTACAGTAGAAGCTGAACGAGTTGAACTGTTCAGGAAGAAGTTAACCATCAAACAAGTTTGAAATTAATTAATATAATATTCAATACGCTACAAATATCACAATATATGATAAAGTATCGATATTCAAAAGCACTGCTGTGATTTCGTTGAAGTGTGTACCGTATTTTCCGGACTATAAGTGTCTCCGGAGAACAAGTCGCTCCAGACATAAAATACATAATAAAGAAGGAAAAAACATATATAAGTCGCACTGGAGTATAAGTCGCATTTTTGGGGGAAATTTCTTCGATAAAATCAACACTAAGAACAGACATGTGATCTTGAAAGATAATTTAAAATAAAACTAGAGGCAACAACAGAATAATTGTACGTTACGTTACATGAAGTGAGAACCTGGTATGTTAACATAACATATGAAGAGTTATTCAGAGAACTATAGCATAAATAACTAACTAGTTTACCAAACCATCCGTGTAACTCCAAATAACTCTTCATCCTCGTGTCACTTTTAAACAACTAACTAACTCCGGAGGTAGAAGATGCTTCTTCTTCTACGTGGAAATTATCAACACAGGCCTAGAGCGCCCTCTGGCGGTTAAGCGTGAAAATAACATGTGGAATGATATACCGCTAATAATGTGTTAATAATTTCACACATAAGTCGCTCCAGAGTATAAGTCGCACCCCCGGACAAACTATGAAAAAAACTGCGACTTATAGTCCGGAAAATACGGTATATAATAAAAAAGTTTGTGTTGCGATTCAACTTCGAGCCACTTGATGGCACCAAAAACTACGTCCTCGCAAATAAAGGAGGAATGAAATCCTTGTGACTGAGGACGAGAGGAGTCGTGAAAATATATTGCACTATATTGTATTGTTGTTGTATCGTGGTATGTACAGTATCGCTCAGATACTTCAACAATATTATTATAAACTTGTTACTTAACTGTTCCTTGAACTAGTTTGACTACTTTGACCCCTGATCTGAAGGTCAACCATGTGTCTTGCAGGGCGGACACACTTCGGACCGGAGCGCTGAAGGGATGTGACCGGATCAGGTCCGTCTACTGAGCCTCGCATGGCTGTTCGCACCATGGACTCCGAGCCCGAGCCCGATCCGGCCCGAGTCGGGACCCTGAGCTCCACGCTGGGGCCCCACGGGAAACACTACGTCTGCGGCTCCATCGCGGCGTTCACCAACATCGTGGTGACGTTCCCCATCCAGAAGGTTCTGTTCCGCCAGCAGCTGCACGGCGTGCTGGCCACCGAGGCGGTGCGGCAGCTGCAGAGCGACGGGCTGAGGAACCTGTACCGGGGTCTGCTGCCCCCGCTGCTGCAGAAGAGCACCACCGTGGCCATCATGTTCGGCCTGTACGAGGACTTCTCCAGGGTCCTGCTCGACCGGGCCCGGGGCAGCGGCGTGCCGGAGCTGGTCACGCGCAGCTTCGCCGCCGTGTTGGCGGGAACGGCGGAAGCTATCCTGATGCCGTTCGAGCGCGTGCAGACCCTCCTGCAGGACCACCGGCACCACGGCCGCTTCAACAACACGGCGCACACTTTCAGGACACTCTTCAGGGAGTTCGGGATCAGGGAGTACTACCGAGGCCTGGTCCCCATCCTTCTCCGCAACGCCCCCAGCAACGTGCTGTTCTTCGGGCTCCGGGGACCAATCAAGGAGCAACTACCGGTGGCCACCAGCCGGGCTGGGAACCTGGTCAATGATTTCGTCTGCGGGGGAGTCCTCGGGGCGGCCCTGGGCATCTTATTCTATCCTCTCAACGTGGTCAAGTCCAGAGCCCAGTCCCAGGTGGGGGGACCCTTCCAGCCCTGCCGAGAGGTCCTCCTGACCGTGTGGCGGGAGCGAGGCCGGAGCCTGGCCCGGCTCTTCAGGGGGGCCCACCTCAACTACCACCGCTCGCTGCTGTCGTGGGGGATCATCAACGCCACCTACGAACTCCTCCTCAAGCTCCTCTGAGGAGCGACGCACAGAACCAGAACCAGAACCGTCTGGTCGGAGTTCAACAGCCAGTTTGTGGAGGAAAAAAAAGTCACGGAGCGACTCGCCTCTAGGGGGCGCTCGTGATCGGGGGCCAACGTGACTTGTCCAAGTGTTTGTAACCAAAAGCAGGCGTTAGCCTTGAAACAACTCGTGCCAGGGTCCAAATCTGTCTTTTCGTGGAAGAAACCGCACTTTTACACGTCAGAACAAAACGTCATGGATTGAAGCTCAGATGCTGCCTCGCCGCCTTCTCACTGTCCGCTCCAGCAACGTCGTCTCCTTTCAAACCAGGCGGAGTTCGTGCCGTTGTGTGTGGAGGTTCTGATCTCTTCTGAAGGGCCCGTTGACAGGAAAACCCCAGAATTTAATTTAAGGTTTGATTTGTTGAAACCCAAATTTTTGTGTTAAATTTATTTCTTATTTTTTTGTCTGTAAAACCTCCTGAATTGAAAATACAGTGAAGATCTTTGTCATGTTTCTGGTGTTGATTGGTGTTTGTGCGTCTGTGTGTGAGTCTGTGTGTGTTTGTGCGTCTGTGTGTAAGTGTGAGTCTGTGTGTGAGTCTGTGTGTGTTTGTGCGTCTCCCCCTCACACTCTAGCGCCTCCTGTCTGTAACATCTGTTGACATAATGGGATCAGATTTCAGGCTCGAGTAGATCCAGTCTGTCAGGACGTTGATCATCGACGGCTCTGAAGAAGCAGAACCTCCTGGTCCGTCTGCAGCTCCTCGTCTTCCTCGTCGGTAGAACAACTCGGTTCTGATCAAACACACGGGTCTTTGTACGGAGACGTCTTCGAAGAACAGTTTATTGCATGATATGATTTTTATAATCACTATTAAAAATGCTGCCAATCACTGACTTTTCCTCGCAGATGCTTTTTTTAAATGGCTTGACATCCATAATTATTACGACTCTTGACTTAAATATATACTATTTTAAAACATGTATTTTAGTGCAATATTTCTCCAATCTAAGTACATCATTTGTCTTTTTTATTTCCTTGATTCCTCAATTAAATTAAATATAAACTAAATAAATATATATATATACACACACACACACACACACACTGTAATTCTTCTCACCAGAGATTATTTTTTACATTTGTTTTTCTTCAGCTGCAACTAATTTAAAAACACTTCAGTATTTAAGGATAAACTAGAGCAAAAATACAAAAAGAAACTGGATTATATATTTTTTAACGTACAATTTATATTAATGAATGAATGATTTTTCGATTTTTCGTGTTCAATAATCTGAAGAGATTACATTAAAAATAAAATATGATTAAAAACGAATTCCTTTTTTTTTTTTTACTTAAAATGATGTTCATTATGGTCTAAATATTCTTTTTTAATAATTTATTTTCATTATAGGAGGAACAAGAATATAAACATTTTAAAAAATCCTTTATAGAAAAATGTATAATGTATTAAAATGCTTAAATATGGACAGATGAACAAATGGAAAATTACTTGATTGAAAAAAAGTTAATTAAACTGTCAACAATGCTTGACTGTACACAATAGAAATGTGACTTTTATTATAATTACTGACTTGAAATCTACATCCTGTTTTATTGTGACATTCACTCCAGCAGGAAGTCGTCTAATGCTATCCTTTTACCGATAGAAGTCGGACTGTTAAGAACATGAAGCTGATTTACGGCGACTGTTGCTGGGCTGGAGTTCAGAAGTGGAGCCACGCGGCGGGCCCTCGTTGCATTAGCAGGTCAGGAGGTCAGACCGTCGATGGAGATTAAGGGCAATCTGACGTGAACTTTGGATCAGGGGAGGGAACGTTCCATTGAAAGACAGGAAGTACAGAAGCTTCAGTATTAAATCTTGACGTAAATATTGTATTGTTTAAAGAGAGGAAGCAGGACGACTTGAAGAAATAGAAACATGTTCTTTCAGGGTTACTTTTTATTCCCAAACATTTGTTAGTACATCTGCGACACGTGTTGTGTTTGTGAAAAACGCTCAAACAAACGTGTGAAAACAGGCAAAACGACTCCTGACAGATGAACAAAGTGCACTTCTGTTTGGACCGCCGTGATCCCTCGCTTTCACTCTCTTCACTCGTCTTCTATCACCTGACGCTTCAGAAACATCACAGAGGTTCCGTTCGAAGGTTGGACCTCGAGGGCCAAACTCAACCACACCAGGGGCCAGAATCAGAGACACGGTCCGACAACATATATTTTTTTAACACAAGAAAGACTTGAATTAACAACAAAACCTTCTCTTTCATTGATTCCCGTTTATTCACCGTCAACATTTCTAACCCGAGGAGCGCGTCCAAGGTCAGAGAACACTCTCTCTGAAGGTCACCACGTCTTCAGGCGCAAGAATCTGTTGGTTCGTCTTCAAATTACTATTGAATTTTTCATTTTGGGCCAGATAATAGGTATTTAAAGCAGCACTACGTAACATTCGACTCCTGCCTTTTTCCTTATGTTTTCTGTGATACCTGGTTTGGGAAAAGTCGTGACTCACGCAGTGACCACTGAACTACTTCATCTCAGACGGTTGGAGATGGTGGTTGTCTTTGGTACTATCATAACTGAAGTAGTGAGTACTTTCCAGGCGACTCGCCCAGTTAAAGTTACTTAGTGAATTAATAGCCAGCCAAGCTAAGCTAAAAGCTAAAAAATAAATACTTTCAAATACTTCTTTATGCTCACAAACATATTTTAAGGGTCAATAAATAAACAGAAAAATGAAAGAAACGAAGGACAAAAGTCCTAAAACAAAACCCATTAGTCATATTTAGAGACTAGTATAGAATAATTTAAATAAATGCGAAATAAAATTGATATTTTCTACATGATCTTTGACCCGATTGTGGCCCCCCTTGGTCCAGGTCCGAGCCAGAGGGTTCGACTACATCAGTCAGGACTGTTCAAAAACCAATAATTGCAGGTAAAAAAATGACCTAGTGTTGCTTTAAAGCCGTTGCCGGCCACGAAAAGTATCTCCGATTTTTGGCCCCTGTGCGTTGAGTTTGTCACTTTTTGTCTTTTGTATCTTCGTGATCAAAGCAGTCAAAACCTGATTCATCCATTTAAAAAACAACTTTTCAAATCTTGTTTTGAGACACAAATGAACACTAAACAAACTGATCAGGCAGAATTATATCTTTTTTTTTTTCTCTTTTTTTTTTACTGACGATTCACAGACACTGATATGAACAGGAGTTTCTAATTCAAAAGAACAAGCATTTTCTTCTGAGGGCGGAGAAGCTTCAGGCAAACGTAACGTCCATGTTTTGTTTGGGTTGGCACGACGATAGAGGGGGTGTGGGGGGGTCTGTGGGGGGGTCGGGGGTTGCATAGCTGTAAACTAAAGGTGGAGACTATGAAAGGGTGAGAATGTACAAGTGGATCTTCAGTATACAGCAGTCGAAGGTGGCTCAGTCGTCGAAGGAGTTTGGATCTATGCTACATCTGAAATAACAGTCGCTCCAACATGAACACGATCCAACGTTTGCACTCGTCCTTTGGATGAAAACGCAATACTGCATACATTTGGGTAAACGATAGTACTTTTCTATGAACGATGTCACACAGTCAGGGGCCGAGCGAGAGAAGGTAAAAAAAAACACCGAAACACAAGGGCGTGTCTTTATAAAAAAAGGTGCAATCTGTAACAGTCCGAAGTGCTCTCCCTGCAATGTTGACGTGGTTTTTCGCTTCACTGTGGTTTTGAAAAAAGACTCAAAACTGTTGAGACAAATCTGTAAAAATGACAACTTTACAGATCACACCTTGGGAGAGTTCGTAGAGCAGCAGGTAACATAATACTGTCATCCAGAAGGAAAAAAATAAAAAATTCCAGTGAGATTTTTTTTCCTGTACGTCACAGACCATGGTGCAAACATTGTAAAAATAAATACATAAATACGTACACGGTTAATCCGTCCTCACATAAGCATATTGTATCATAAAATAAGATAAAGATAGTTATAAAACTCATATGTACAAATGCATAGTCCATATGCGTCCTTTTTTTAAAAGTTCTATATCGTGTGTTTTCACTGGAGTGCGACGCGGCACACACTGTACAAGACCCCGGGCCTCGGACCACGACTCTGTGCTGGTCCTCCGGTGGAGGGCGGACGTGTGTTCGTAGACCTTCAGAAGTTGAGAGGAATGCTAGTCGGCGTGTCCGCGGCGTCCGACGTGCGAGTACGGAAGAGCTGAGTGAGCGCGAACACCGAGGAGATGAGGACGGTGCAGCGCTTGGCGAGTAGCCTGACCCCGTCCGTCTCCCCGGACCCGGTGAGGCCTAAACTTTTACTCCCCGCTCCGGTTCCCGCCGTCTCGACGGCTCCCACGAACTCCCTGTAGAGAGACACGATCTCTTTCAACTTATCCATGGCCTCCTGGCTGTCCTCGTCCTTATCGCCATCTGCCAGACTGGAATTGTGACAGATGTCGCAGCCGGGGCAGGGATTGGTTCGCAGGCAAGCCGCTGACAACTGAACCAGGGCGCTGAAGCTGTTGGATAAAGAACGCAGAGCCTCGTCCGGCGCCCAACCCACTCGCGTGGCCCGCTGACATCCAGATGCCAGGCGTCGAGCTTCCGCCTGCAGGAGGCTTCGCTCCGCCTCCGTCATGGCAGAAGGGTTCGTCCCACTACAGGTTGCATCCGTCATGAAATGTGTGCTCCCTTCGCTTCTGTTGTGATTCAAGTCAGGTCCTGATTTAATGCTCGTGGCATCCTGCCTGTGAAGTGGATCCGGGGAACCCCTCTCCAAAACCAACAGAAGTTGATCAATGTCTTGTCTTAGAGAAGCGAAGCCTCCCTTCAGTCCACCGTAGTTCTTGTTGGTCAGGGTGCGAAGGGATCCGCTGTATGAGGTAGAGGGAGACACTGGACACGAGACCAAGGGACTGAGTTCGGAAGAGGCGGTAGAAAATGCAGACAGCGGGCGAGGGTTGTCCTTGAGTAGTAGCAAGATATTCGGGGAAGGTCCCGTTGGGGAAGAAGCGGGAGGTGGCCTCGCGGTTTTGGGCTTTGTCCGACGTGAAAATTCGTAAATGGTCAACTCCTCGTCGAAACTGATGCCGTCCTCGTTGTCGCCGCTGAAACAGTTGGCGTATACGGTACGACAACCACAGGCCTCGCGATGTTGCTGTGGGGGGGTGCTGTCGGCGAGAGAAGACGTCGGGGAGTCTCCAATCTGCATGTTGGACACCCCTCCTAGACCGACAGCCGAGTGGTTCCGAGACTGGGGTTGCTCGGACGATACACTCCCGCTGCGTGAAAGCGTCTCTTTAAAATTAAGATTCGGGTGCGACCCGTTCATCCCGTTGGATTTTTTGAGACAAACTTCCTGAGCCTCCTTGATGGTGGCGATGACCACCTCAGCACCATCATCCAAAATGCCCCCCTTACCTCCAGATTTTATGGAAACGCCATCATTTTCCTTCACAGGCGTCTTGTTAAGATCCGATAAACCACTGGCAACAGACAAACCTGAGCCAAATCCAGACGTATCGCCATTAATTGAGCTACTCGAGGGGTAGTCTAGGGTTCCCAGAATCTCCTGGGATCGGGTCATGTACCAGGGAAGAGACTGGATCTTCCCCCTGAGGGCTGTTGCCGGTAACCTTCCCCCAAGACTGGACGAGCTGGTTCTTAAATCCGAACCTGATCCCGGTCTTCCCGGCTCTCTGTTATCGAGGCCCTTGGGGTTGGAAGAGCTGAGGGAGCTTATGACTGGCACGTCAGTGTTTTTGGGCGACAGGCTTTCATGACTCACCGACACCCGTCTGGATCCTGACTGCACGCTGCCGTTGCGGCTACTCCAGGGATTCATTCCATTCGATGGACTGACGGCGTCGGAGAATATACTTTTGTCTGGATCCGAAGGGGACACGGGGGAGCTCGCGGGCAACGACAAGGGGTGGAGGTTTGTTGGTGAGGTGGGTTTAGGAGGCACTGGAGGAGGGGCAGCTAACTTGGATCCTGAATTCGACCGAGGTATCGCTGGCAGGGTTGATGGCTTTTTTGTAATCATTGTGGTTCCATTCCTTCTACCCTCCATTTTAGGGGATCCATCTTGAACGCTAAGATCTCTTTCCTTGGAAACATGAACTCCATTTTGTTTTACTGGTTTGGTGGTGCTTTGGTGGCAGCCATTTTGGAGTGTGATGGGTTGTTTGCTGCACCGCACAGCCGTTATGAGAGGGGACGACAGAGGCAATCCCCCGGATGTCACCGACTTGAACTCCATGGTTTCCGGCTCCATCTCGAGGAGACCGGATGCGTCACCGTTGCAGTGGGCGTACGATCTCCCATGCTGTGGTGATTTGGGAGGAATGATCTGAGGTTTGGGAGGTAGCTGGGGTTTGGGGGCAAGTGGTGGTTTTACCTTGACTTCTGGCTTTTCAAAGGGCTTTGGTTTGTTGGGAAGTATATTTTTCGGTGCGGTCGGTGGTCCCTTAATGCTGACGTTTACTTTAGGAGTTTGTGTGTTATTGGTAGATGTTGAGTGTGGATGAGCTTGAAGGCCATTCTTTGTTCCACTTAAGCGATTAGCATTTTTCCGGTCGGCCAATTCTGCATCTGCGCAAAAAAAAGAAAACATTTGTCATCACGTCCGTGTCCAGGGAGGTCGGTGAGAAAACTTTGTCCACTCACCTGATAAAGCAGCATTTGGTGGAGTCAATCTGTCTTGAGCATCAAAGAATTCATCCTCGGAATCTGAGTCTTTGAAGAAGAATGGTTTTGGGTTTGGTGAAGGCGTGAGAAACATCCCTTCTTCATCTTTAGAGAGTCTCTTCTCCCTGGGAATTGAACTGGTCCGGATTGGGACTTTGGGAGGAACCTTTTTTCTTCTCTTGACCGGTGATTTGTCGAATGGTGTGGTGTCGATCATTCTAAGGTCTCTTGAACTTGGAATCTTCGAAATTCTCCGAAGTCCCTGCACTCGCAGCTCTTCCTCCATCTCCTCCTTGTCGTCGTCGTCGTCGCTCGTGGCCTCCGAGGGGCTCGGCAGAAGGTCTGCCTTGGAGAGGTCAGCGAAGCAAAGAAAGGAGTGGTCTTTCCCGTGATGATTGAGATTGGTGGGGCGAAGACGTCTTTTTGGCTCCAAGAGAAAGGGTTGGTGAACGTCCAAGGACGGCAGCTCCTCGCCGGGTCGGGTATCCAGTCGCGCCGAGGCGGCCACGCTGCTCTCCTCCAGGGCAGCGCTCAACGAGCCACTGGAGAGGCTGGAGAAGCTGCTGGTGACCCGTGGATCGGTGTGGTACCACGACGTTTCCAGATTCATCTGCTCATCTATCGCACACGACTTCCGCAACCCACTCGTAGCACCTTCTTCAACCGGACTTTCACATTCCTTGCCTTCTGACGTCACTATTATCTTCACTTCCTGTTTGCCATTGTGTTCTTCTCGTTCTCTTCTGTCCTCCTCTCTTCTCTTTGCCTCGGCCTCTCTCCTCCTCTCCTCCCAGTCCTCACATGCTGGGTCGGGATTCTGGGAATCCATCGGGTCGTCCTCATCGCTGGAGTCGTCCGAATCGCTGCAGCCCCGGGACACGTAACCTGGAGGCGGCACAAGAACAACAGTGAGACCACAGGAAGTAAAGTGGATGTTGTTGACCTGATGGTTCTACTGGTGTCACCACTTTGGGCTGCTAAGGGTTGGGTACAGAGTAAGGCTTTCTCCGTTAATACTGGTACAAGTGGCTGCAAAATCTGAAACTCTTAAAGTGATAGTTCACCTGAAGGTTACGTTTCACTAATTTAATGGTTAATGGTTGAGTAATCTGTTTTTTTAGAGTTGTAGACAAGAGACTGGAGGTCAGTTGTCTTCGTCTTCGTCCAAAAAGACACTTAAAAACATCCAAATACCTCCAAAACGTCCATCTTCTAATCAAGCCTCGACATTCGAAGAATTGTTCCAAGTCTTCTTTTTAACTTTGTTTGTATCAAAAGATCCCAGACTATCAGCTCCAGCTGTAAGTGTCTCAACAGTTTCAATGCGTAAGATTTACGCTGATCGCCTGATCTTCTGCTCAAACCAAACTTAAAATAAAGACTTTTTTTCCTGAACAATTATTCTCACGTCGAGGCTTCAATCCAAGATGGACGTCACAGACGAGCAGTCTGGAGGTATTTGGATGTTTTAAGTGTCTTTTTGGACGAAGATGAAGACGAAGATAAGTTAGCATCAGTCACTACATTAAAATGAACAAGCATTTTTGTCTATTACTCTAAAAAAGAACAGATTACTCCGACAATAATCCAAACCCTTAGTAAACATGAGAGTGAGTAGAAACTGATTGAAGTTTTGGGTGAACTATTACTTTAATTATCGAATTTAAACAGAAACATAACTTAAAAGTCTAATCACTAAACTGTGGAATTGTCGTTGACAGCCTCGACTACACCTACCACAGAAATAAACTGCCACGTTTGTCCTTTAACGTGGCCAACAAGCCAGTATGGTGCCGGTATCAAGATCCTGTGCATATATAATAAAGTACCTACAAACAGCCTCCATATAACTAGTAACTACTTTGGTTTAAATACCACTGTATATTTCAACGTACAGATTGGAACTCAGTAGGATCTGGAATTGGAATTGGAAATGGGAATTCTACAAGGACAATCTCCAATTCTAAAGGAGAAAATTTAGATTAATGAAACCCTAACCCATATCAATATTAAGATCCCAGTTCAGTAGCAGGATTCCAATCTGTACTGTGAAATATACATTGTGGTGCGTACCAGAGACCAGATGGCTTTCTGTTCTTGATGTAGTACTGCTTATGTAAATATTTTTGAACACAAAGTAGGACCACCAATGGTCAAAATGAAGTGCAACAAAAGGAAATAAAAGAAAAACATACCTCTTTAATATTCTCCAGATTCATTTGGTTAATCAGTTAAAAACTTGAAAAATGAAGTAGATGACTGTAAGTAATGTTAAGTACTTGCTCGTGTTGTTGGCCGTGTTCAGGTTTGTCTCTGCATGTGCTTAAACGATAACCTGACTCAATTGTTTTGAGCTTCAAATGAAGTTACTTGATTTTTGTACTTCAATTATAGTTTCAATCACTTTGTAAAAAGTATAATTACTAGACTAATGTTTGATGGTTGTAATGGGATGAACGTACTCAACCCTATAAGCACGTCAAGAACACGATGCTCTGATGGTGGATGGAAAAGGTTTTAAAAGTGAAACAGTTTGCTCACTTGATAGGGATTCATAGCACACGCCCTCTACAACGGCGACCCTTCCACACACACCTTCTTCAGCGGGAATTCGGTGCACCCTCACTTTGGGGCGCCCCAGACGGAAGACATTGAGGCTGGGATCGACCAGGAGTTTGCAGTAGCCCCTCAGAAGACACGCTAAGTCTTTGGCAGCCAGAGAGTCCATCAGTAAGGCAAATGGCTGAGAGTGGGGAGGGTGTCGCAGAGAATGGGGCGAAGTGACATTTGGTCAAAAAGGTTGGGAGAGAAAAAGGCAGCAGAGTGGGAGGAAGAAGAGAAGAAAGTCAGTTCAGGGAATTAGCTTAAAATAGCTTCTACACTCTGCCTCGGGCCGCTCGGTGTCTGTGGTGAGGCAGAAATGTTTGACCTATATTTGCTGGAGAAAGGAAGGACTACGTCCAGCTGAGTGCAAATCAATTACGCTATCCGTGTCAACGAGTCCCGTCGTAAATAATGTATCGTTAAGTACCTTCATGTCGTGCAGAGACACCCGGAGCAGGCTGACTTTCTCGGACTCGGAGAGCAGCTCCACCCGGCTGATGCTGCTGAACTCCACCAGCGTGGAGATCACGTTGAGCTTGTGGTTGATGACCTGACTCATCCCGTACTTGGCCCCCACCAGGAGGTTGACCAGCACCTCCCTGTCCTGGAGCTGAGACGAGAGAGAGAGGTGAGAAGATGGAAGTTTGAAAGTCTCACGCTGTGGTCTCACCATCATGGTCGCCGTGTAGGATCGACCCCCGTAGGAAACCAGCTCCCCCAGCTGGGTGAGGTAGGCCAGCCGAGCCTGAGACGCAGATATCACCTGCAGATGGACAAGAGAAGGAGAAAGCAATGATGACAGATGAACCCATAAACCTCACTAACCAGAACCACATTCAATCTTCTTCCCCACTAACACACTTCCTGGTCCTCCAAGTGAAAGACTTGAAACACTTAAGCTGTCTTGGTGGGAGTGAGAAGTTGTGTTTACCTTCTGGCGTGGCTCCAGCAGGGCCTGGATCTTTTTCAGGTGATAACTGATGGCTTTTCTCAGGTCCTTCTCCCTCATGTTGCTCAGGAGAGTGGGAGAGATGAAGCTGTCGAGACCGAACTCCTTCCTGTCAGGGACCCCCCCGCAGACAATCCATTAGTTTCACAACAATTATTCAATCACTGGTTCAATCTTCACGATGATTTATTGAATTCATATGATTGATCAACATTGTCTAAAGCCTTCAAATCAACACATATGGGACCTAAACTCCACCTCTAGTCCTATGACCCTTTTCCACCGGCTCCTCTTAGCCCTACTTGACTTGACTCGACCCAACATGGTAGGTTGAAGCAGAAACTATTCTTAGTACTTGCTCTGTTCCGATTGGAAGAAAGCCAAGACGGCACTAATTAAATGATGTTGATGAACTGCCGGCCTCTGATTGGTCAGAGAGAGACGTAGATGAAAGGTTGTCAGTGCGACTCCCAACACGAGAGACGAACCCTCCGTTTAAAAACGAAAACGCTGCCAAAGACAGTACGGTTTGTCTGGTTTTCTGTCTTCTGTAAACAAGTTCCAGAACTTTGTGTGTCTGGTAAGTACACAATAGTTTTGCGGCGTATGTTACGACTGCTCCGAACACACAACAGTCTTGAGACGAGTACGTCTGGAACTGTCGTGGAAAAGCTTCATTATTTTTATTACTATTTATCTATTACTATTGACTCCAAAATAATTCTGTTTTTGTTTTTTTTTACATAACTTGATGTACATTTTGTCATAGTTGTTAAAAACGTTTTTAATCACAAGTTATTAAAATTATGATTCATTGTTGCCACTGCAAGAAGAAGTAAAGTATGTTGGTCCGAAAACTTGAGTATTTGAAGTTATTACTTTATGAAGTTGCTCTGAAATCTGGGCGAACGAGAGGTTACGAGAGTCCATTATGACTTAATAATCGCTTCACTCCTCCTCTAGCCAGTTGTAAGCCCTATGTAAGTAAGTAAGTAATTTTTATTTATAGAGCGCTTTTCCAGACCAGGGTCACAAAGCGCTTAAACAATCAAAACAATACTCAATAAAGTATATATTTTAAAGGTCAATATAAAACTGATAACACAACAGGAGTTCCAAAAAATCAAGGAAAAGCCTGAACAAATAAAAACGTCTTAAGATGTTTCTTAAAGGAGTCAGTAGACTGCTTTGATTATACAACGAGTCCCTTGGAGGTGGAGACTTCGGGGATTGATGACACGCGATGCAAACCTCTATGCTCGACCAATCACAGCAGAGTGGGTGTGGTTATGGTCAACAAGATTTCATCTCCCGAAAAAAAAAAAGTGTTTTCAGTGGGCAGAGCTTAAGATCATTTTCCAATCTTATCTTATCTTATCTTATCTCTAATTTTAGTGTATTTTATATAACTTTTATTTAACAAAAAAATGTGATATTCAACCAATTTCTTTTCACGTATTTTCGAGGGGCAATGAATACTCACGAGCAAAAGTTCAAAAACAAGAAAGTCATATTTAGAGACGAGTAATAAAGGATAAAATACAAGATCAAATCGTCAGTTGATGGCGACTCACGTGATGGCCTTGATGGAGGTCCTGGTCTGTCCACACGTGTCCAGCCGCTCGTGCATGTGCAGGGCCGCGAGGCGCAGAGCAGTGTTGCACTTCATCTCCACCGCGAAGCGTTCCTGCAGGACGTCCCCGACACTCTGGACACGACAAGTGAACACGTGAAGACTCAAGTCCAGGACGGTGGACCAGGTCGCTTCCCTCACCTGGTAGAAGAGGTACTCGAACGCCGACGGGTCGTCCTGCAGCAGGTCCATGGGGTCTCTGGGAATGAAGCAGACCCTGAAGAGACACCTGTAGTCGTGGGAGTCCTTCTTCTGCACCACCTGCCGAACCACAAGACATCCGTGAGCCGTCGGAAGATGGTCGGTTAAGACGGTGGATCTACCTTCTGGATCAGCTCCTCCTCGTGCAGCAGCAGCAGTTTGGTGATGCTGTACTGCTGCTCCAGCACCAGCGCGAAGTACTCGATGGCCCGGATGGACAGTTTGTCCTTCAGGGTCAGAACGATGTCCTGCGATGGGTGGCAGAGACACAAACGGTTGAACATCTTCTTCAATCAAAGATCTACTGATAAGTTATGGAGGCAGAAATCATTTCATACACTCGTTCGTGAGATGAAGGTCGGATGAATAAATGTGGATTCAATTAAGAATCTGAGTCATGACCCTGAGTCAAATATTCCCGACATGAAATGTCACTCATGTTTGTGATGAGTCACACCTGCTGACACAGAATCCACTTTTTTATTTGTCACCAGATGTCAGAGTAAAATCAATAATTATAATAGTAAAAATATAATAATGTCCGTTTTGATTTTGCTAAACAAATGTTTTTCAAAAGAAGTTTGGAATCAGTTACATATTTTCCTGCTGAAATAATCTGGGGCCTCGTGTACTAAGAAGTTCGTAGATCTTCCACTAAATATGTCCGGAAACTGAAATCCAGAAGATGGCGCAACACAAAAATATACGACATGAATTTTAGGCACTTTTCCTTCGTACATCCCAGTCAACTTAGAATCAATCGCAGTCTTGTTTGTTCCTTTCCACGCCCTAATTTACATGTTTAAATCATATTTAAATGAAGCTGAGTGATTTTTCTCTGAGCGATGAAACAAATGAAAACACGAATGTAAACTGGATTAAACGTTTATATTTGTTAATAAAAACATGTCTGACATGCAAAACATACTTACATTTAAATAGTGCAGACGAGCTCCGGTGTAACGGTTTATATTTTGTATACACAGTTATTAACGCGAATACTTTATCTACAGACGATCAGGGGCTTATTTTAAACGTCTCAAACAGTTAAAAAACTGTAAAGCAATAACTTAAAGTGAAAGGTATTGATACAGACCTTGCGGGAATTACAAACTTTTTACCGCTCTTTTCAGTATTGATACATATGGAATAGATTCCCTTGTTAGGGACGTATAACATTGAATTACATTCATATATAAAAATGTATAATTGTGTTGAGTGTCCTGACATTATTGTGCAGGTTTGTGTGTCACTGTGACTCGTCATGACTCACAGGTACTAGTGTGAGTCTGTTGGATTAAATAGTCAAATAAAGATGGAGGAAGATAAGCAGGATCGCAAACATCAACTTCTGATATTGACTTGTTTAAGACGTCTTTAAATCAGAGATAAACAAACTTAAAAAAATTATATTTGAATCTGATTGACGTCTGTCAGAATGTTTTGTGAATCAATTTTGGAACAAATATCATTACACTGATGTATTGTGTTGTTGTGTTGAACAGAAATGTATCGATTTTCTTTTTTTGGCTTTTACATCATTTTATTATTTTCAAAATCAATTGAGTGTGTGTAACATCAAATATTTAGATTTATTTTTTTTACAATTACGTCCCCGCAGCTAAAAGAAGATGACTGAGGACAAGAGGATACAGTGAATCCAGCAGCTTTTAAAGATGATGTTTGGACATATTTTGGTTTAAAACAAATAAAATCAATTACGACTTTGTCAAGAGTCATGTGGTCTGTAAATACTACAACACCAGAGTCAAGTACTGGACAATACTACACATATATACTTGTTACTACACTATCACAACACCAGAGTCAAGTACTCCACAATACTACACATATATACTTGTTACTACACTATCACAACACCAGAGTCAAGTACTGGACAATACTACACATATATCCTTGTTACTACACTATCACAACACCAGAGTCAAGTACTTGACAATACTACACATATATACTTGTTACTACAATATCACAACACCAGAGTCAAGTACTGGACAATACTACACATATATACTTGTTACTACACTATCACAACACCAAAGTCAAGTACTTGACAATACTACACATATATACTTGTTACTACACTATCACAACACCAGAGTCAAGTACTTGACAATACTACACATATATACTTGTTACTACAATATCACAACACCAGAGTCAAGTACTGGACAATACTACACATATATACTTGTTACTACACTATCACAACACCAAAGTCA
>NC_141826.1:25292113-25297113 GCF_982586985.1 Callionymus lyra | reverse complement strand
TAGTATTGTGGAGTACTTGACTCTGGTGTTGAGATAGTGTAGTAACAAGTATATATGTGTAGTATTGTCGAGTACTTGACTCTGGTGTTGAGATAGTGTAGTAACAAGTATATATGTGTAGTATTGTGGAGTGCTTGACTCTGGTGTTGTGATAGTGTAGTAACAAGTATATATGTGTATTATTGTCCAGTGCTTGACTCTGGTGTTGTGATAGTGTAGTAACAAGTATATATGTGTATTATTGTCCAGTGCTTGACTCTGGTGTTGTGATAGTGTAGTAACAAGGATATATGTGTAGTATTGTCCAGTGCTTGACTCTGGTGTTGTGATCGTGTAGTAACAAGTATATATGTGTATTATTGTCCAGTACTTGACTCTGGTGTTGTGATAGTGTAGTAACAAGTATATATGTGTATTATTGTCCAGTGCTTGACTCTGGTGTTGTGATAGTGTAGTAACAAGTATACAGTACATCTGTAGTATTGACTCTGGTGTTGTAGTATTTACAGACCACATTACTCTTGAAAAAGTCGTAACTGCTTTCATTTGTTTTCAAACCAAAATATGTCCAAACATCAGCTTTAAAAGCTGCTGGACTCACTGTATCCTCTCGTCCTCAGTCATCGCGCATAATTTGATTGCTACTTTAGCTGCGGAGGACGTGATTGTAAATAAAACAAATATAATTATTTTGTGTTATACACACTTGATTGAAATATAAACTATAAAATAAGAAAATCCATATTTCTGTTGAATATCTTCACAGTATCGTTAAGAAAACTGCGTAGAGATCAGGATGTCATTACTGCGTCGCTATAAAAACCCCTTTTTTAATTGTGTACAAACTTTATTGAGATATAAACCATAAAATAATTGTGAAAAATCATATAATTTTTAAAAAACCATATCACAATATTAGGTGTATTATTACTTTGTCACACTCTGACTAACTGGTTGTTAAAAACTTTTTCTTCTCCCCCCCCCCCCCCCCACAGAACCTTCACACTGAGGTGTCAACAACACTTCACTTCCTGTGTCTGCTGACATCACGCTGATGTTCAGGTGGAGAACACGTGTTTGTGGAGGAAGAACATGGTCCAGTTTTAGGACAACATCTGAGTGACCCCCCCCCCCCCTGTGATGGACAGATGGAGTCGTCCATCACAAAGTTCATCACTTCAGCAGGAAGTGATTCACAGATTAGTTGCTGCAGAAGCTCATGGTATTAATCAACACCTGCGACTCACAGTCGAGTCACACGTGAAACTCATGACTATTTATGGATCAAAACAGTTTTTTCTGGAGTCGTGTTTGAAAGAAACCGCCTCCAGCTTTACAGAACCTCACATAGACCGACAACAAAGACACTTTTTCACAGGAAAACCCCAAAAAACACACTGTTGGCTCATGTTTATGACATTATTCTGTGTTTTAAAGTCGTAATAATTGAATAAATACGATGAGAAGATGTCTTTCAAATAGAAATATGGAAAAATGAACATGAATGTCGTCCAATTTTACTTGAGAATTAGAAGAAAATTCTATTTTTTAACATTTTATAACAAACTTTGTCCATCTAATGTTCTTTCTGTGGTTTCATGTTTGTGTCACGAGACCAAAATGTTCAATTTGATAAAGATACTCAGTCAATACTTGATACCAAAAAAACCCCACTGTTATAACATTTAACAATTAACACGTTGAATATTTATAATTAAAACAACTATGATAACAATTTTCGATCCTTTTGAAAATAAGTACTCGAATACAACATTTCAGTATCAATACTTTTTTGAGTTTCGATACTTTTGACAACCCTAGTTGTGATATTAGGATGATATTGTGTGTGTTTGTATAGATTAAATTAAATTAAAGTGTCTTAAGTGTAACAAAGTTGTCTCAAGACACTTTACAGTTTGAGAAATACTTTATACTACACTAAAATAAAAACACACCCAGCAACTCAACAAGGAAATCACAGCGTGAGAGTGGTGAGAAAAAAAACGTCCTTTTGAAGAAACCTGGAGCAGAACCAGACTCATGGTTTTTAGTGTTTCTACCAATTGACTATTATGATATTTTCTGCTCAGAAACAAATCAATGTAAGTCTTTTTTTTTTCATTAACAGCTCAAATTTTCTTTTTTTTTTTCATTTTCACCCCTTTTAGAAAATCTAAACAGATTAAGAGCTCAAGGCTCAGGGGCCAAATTCGGCCCATCAAGTCATTTTATTTGGCCCGCCGGATGATTAGCTCGTTAACATAGTGGATTAATGTTATAGTTAATATTGTGATATCCATTACTTTCTTACTTACTTTCTTACTTACTTACTTACTTACTTACTTACTTACTTACTTACTTACTTACTTACTTACTTACTTACTTACTTACTTACTTACTTACTCACTTACCTACTTATAAAATGATCAGTGTTTAAGGTAATTATGGATGTTAAGTATTCTTTGAAAATTCTAGTGAAATTAAAGTTGGAAATTGTGTTTGGTGATGGAGAACAAACGTATTTAGGAAACTGTAAGCAACACAACAACACAACAACACAACAAAACAACAACACAACAACACAAAACTCGTACTTCCTGTCGAAGACAGGTTGGTTATGGTTCATTTTTCTTTCGACCTGCGATGTAACTGGTAAAAGATTTTGGTTCCTTTTGTTCCTTGAGTCCGAAGATCAAGACACGTCGTGAAGATAGAACTGATCTAAAAGTTCTGTATCACATTTTGAGGTCGGATTCAAAACAGTGGTCGATTACGTATGTTCGGGGAATTTTTGTTTTGTTTTCGCCTTCTTTGTCTGTTTGGAAATTTTCTTCTTCGTAAGATCCTTTAAAAGTTGTCGCTGCGGTTTTCAGGTCGAACCGCTGGGTTTCAGTTTCAGTTTCAGTTTATCTAAAGTCAGTCAAAGATTCTCGAAGAATTCTCCTGCAAATGTTTCTCATTTCAACGTCAGCAAAGTAAACTGGGAGTTAAACGCTCCAGCTGGAGGTTTGTGGGAAAAGTCTGGACTTCTTGACTTGACGTGGATCCTGTGGTTACACTGTCGACTGAAGTAGCAACAACTGAAACAGGTTTTTAACGTTTGGAAACAGGAACTTGGTCATAAATCCATTTGTTTCTCTTGAAAGTTGTGTTTCCGTGACTGAATGGACGTCAAACATGGAGGAAAATAAAACATTTTTTGTGCCTCAACTGTGGGGTTTTCAGGAAAATCTAGTTTTGACTTTGGACCAGTCGTTGTGTGTCTGAGTGTGTTGTGTAGCTCACACCAAGTTGTGTTCTTTAATTGTATATTTACTTCAAAAAACACTTCAATGTCCCTGACAGTCGGTCAACATTTCAGTCACTGATGTTACAGTCTTGCTAAATGCTAAATGCTAGATGCTAAGCTAACTAGCGACACGTACCTGCTCAGGGATTCTCGGGTTCGCCTTATGATGGTTCCCACGACCTGCTGGACCCGACTGGCCCTCCGAGCAGGAGACCTGCTCCTACATCGCTCCTTCTCCTCCATTTATCTGTCCCGAAGAAGAAGAAAAACAAGAAGTTAAGAGATGCTACAATGCTAACAAGGTTAGGATAAACAAGAAGGAGACCTCCTGAGGGATCAATAAAGTTCTACCTAACCTAACCTAAAACAACCTTCTTACTAAAAAAGGCGTTAAATGTTTTCAGCTCTAAGGTTCAGAAGAGGTTTTAAAAATAAACACAGATTTTTGCGTAACATTAGCATCACAAACGAAGAATGTTCCCAACAAGACAAATCTAGTCGAGCACAGAGTCGATCTGTTGACGAGACGAAGATGTCAATCAAAATGGAGGCAGATATTTTCGTTTGGTTCCTCTTTTTTACTTCCATTTTTTTCAAACCTTTTAAATATTTTATTGAGATGTTTTTCATGTGAACCTTCTGTGTAATTCTGCATATGCACGGGTTTTATTTCTATTTAATTTCCATTTGTCCTCAAATTTGTCTCTGACAGTCAGTCAACATTTCAGTCACTGATGTCACGGTCATGCTAAAGTATAAATGCTAAATTCTATGCTAACTAGCAACATGTTATTTTCGTTTGGTTCCTCTTTTTTACTTCCATTTTTTTCAAACCTTTTAAATATTTTATTGAGATGTTTTTCATGTGAACCTTCTGTGTAATTCTGCATATGTACGGATTTTATTTCTATTTAATTTCCATTTGTCCTCAAATTTGTCTCTGACAGTCAGTCAACATTTCAGTCACTGATGTCACAGTCATGCTAAAGTATAAATGCTAAATTCTATGCTAACTAGCAACATGTTAGTCTAACATAAGCTGAGGAAGAAAACTTGTTTTTTAATGATTTTCGAGGGTTAAAATATAAACTTCTATTCTTCAATTTAATAAGAGTTGTTAACCACACTTTAAGAACACAAAACAAAGGACTTAAACAGGACAGGACCAGGACAGCTAAAGGCTGAATGCTAAATGCTAAATGCTAAATGCTATGCTAACTAGCGACATGTTAGTCTAACAGAACCTGAGGAAGAAAACTAGTTTTTTAATGATTTTTGAGGGTTAAAATATAAACTTCTATTCTTCAATTTAATAAGAGTTGTTAACCACACTTTAAGAACACAAAACAAAGG
Source organism: Callionymus lyra (assembly GCF_982586985.1). NCBI lineage: Eukaryota > Metazoa > Chordata > Actinopteri > Syngnathiformes > Callionymidae > Callionymus > Callionymus lyra. Next base: position 25,292,471 of record NC_141826.1, on the reverse strand, counting down.
ACTTAAACAGGACAGGACCAGGACAGCTAAAGGCTGAATGCTAAATGCTAAATGCTAAATGCTATGCTAACTAGCGACATGTTAGTCTAACAGAACCTGAAGAAGAAAAATAATTTTTCAAGGATTTTTGAGGGTTAAAATATATTTAAAATTCTTCAATTTAATAAGAGTTGTTAACCACAGTTGAAGAACTAAAAACATGGGAACAAAACTGAATAAATATATATATCAATTAAAAAACAAGTTAGTTCAGTTCAGTTTAAAGCAAAATCACATCCATTGAAGTTATTAAGTTATTTAAACTGAATATTCATCTAAAAACAAATATAATCACATCATATTTCTGTCTTATTCTCTT
>NC_141826.1:25217113-25287113 GCF_982586985.1 Callionymus lyra | reverse complement strand
TCGCTTTTATTAGAAATATATGTTTGTCAAACACGTTATTAAAGGGTTGGAAAATTAAAAAAAAAAATTCTGATCATAATATTTTATTATGTTTATTCAAATCGTTGAATCAAGGGAGGAACATTAAGCGCAGACCACTTGTTTAAGAGGGTTTTAATAACTGTTGCACCGACGTTCATGTAGAAACCAGAAGACATTCGTGACAAATTGACAATTAAAATAATATAGATTTCTGAAAACATAAAATAAATACATTTATAATAAGTGTCATTAAATTATGAAATAAATCAACTTTAAATAAAATACTTTATTATTATTATTACATTTTATTTTTAAAAAACAATTTAAAATATTTTTTCAATATCATATTAAATTTCTTCAATATCAGAAATACAAAAAAGAAAAAAAACAAAAAATAAACACTAAGCTCAACAAAAATTCCAGTTAGAAACATTTCTATATGATCAGTTGCATCAGTTATACGACAAAAACTACATCTATTCTAGTCGCATCTAAAAAAGTAGGTCAATCTTCGGGTCTAACTGCTGTGGAAGGTCAAAATGGCCGATCGCAGAGACTTTACTTAAAAATAGTTGCGTCTGCCTCTGGGTCTATCAGCACATGACGAATCAGTTGATTACAAAACATACATTGTGTTTGTTATGATCGCACTTTCAAAGAGGCGTGACCACGTGTAGTGAGTTAAAAATACGTTCACTCACTACTACGAGTCTGTATTGAATCTGATACGTATCACGATACAATGATACGATATACAGAGATATATAGTGATTGTGTAGTAACAAGGATATATGTGTAGTATTGTACAGTACTTGACTCTGGTGTTGTGATGGTGTAGTAACAAGTATATATGTGTAGTATTGTCCAGTACTTGACTCTGGTGTTGTGATAGTGTAGTAACAAGTATATATGTGTAGTATTGTCCAGTACTTGACTTTGGTGTTGTGATAGTGTAGTAACAAGGATATATGTGTAGTATTGTCCAGTACTTGACTCTGGTGTTGTGATAGTGTAGTAACAAGGATATATGTGTAGTATTGTCCAGTACTTGACTCTGGTGTTGTGATAGTGTAGTAACAAGTATATATGTGTAGTATTGTCCAGTACTTGACGTTGGTGTTGTGATAGTGTAGTAACAAGGATATATGTGTAGTATTGTCCAGTACTTGACTCTGGTGTTGTGATAGTGTAGTAACAAGTATATATGTGTAGTATTGTCCAGTACTTGACTCTGGTGTTGTGATAGTGTAGTAACAAGTATATATGTGTAGTATTGTCCAGTACTTGACTCTGATGTTGTGATAGTGTAGTAACAAGTATATATGTGTAGTATTGTCCAGTACTTGACTCTGGTGTTGTGATAGTGTAGTAACAAGGATATACAATATGTTTAGTATTGTCCAGTACTTGACTCTGGTGTTGTGATAGTGTAGTAACAAGTATATATGTGTAGTATTGTCCAGTACTTGACTCTGGTGTTGTGATAGTGTAGTAACAAGGATATATGTTTAGTATTGTCGAGTACTTGACTCTGGTGTTGTGATAGTGTAGTAACAAGTATATATGTGTAGTATTGTCCAGTACTTGAGTCTGGTGTTATGTCCAAACATCAGCTTTAAAAGCTGCTGGAGTCCACTGTATCCTCTTGTCCTCAGCCATTGGATTTTATTATACTTAGCCGCAGAGCACGTATTGACTGCTGCCATCTAGCTGCTATAGCGGTTTATATATATACTTATATATACAGTATGTTTTGTAAAATATGGATAATGTACTGTCAAAAATCATGGCTGTATTTAAGTCTATCAATATTTCCTCAGTACGTCTAACATTGAGTGACGTCCACTTCCTCGAGACAATCCGTCATCAAACCACGTCTCTCCGTCACACATCAGTCCATCAGGAGCGTCTGCTCCACCATCGTAATCCTCTCGCCTGCCTCGGCGTCGGTTGAAAACTCTCTCTCCTCAAGCCAGCTGGACGCGAGAGTATTTTCAAACCCGGCGAGAAACGCTCCAGACCGACCGACCTCCGGGGCCGACCGGACCTGGCCAGACAAGAGCCGGAGCCTGTCGCCTGGAAATCCGCCAGATAATAACACAATCTACGCTAATGGCTGTGAAAACGGTGCCGGATTAATATCCCGACGACAAATAAATGAATGTCGGAATAATCTGCCGCTGGTGAGTCTTGGACCTCCTGCTGTGACGCTCGTCCGGCGCTTCATCAGGAACTTTAACCATAAAGAGCTTTTATTTAGGAAAGACTAGTTGACTGCTGTTGACATCTTGCCCCCAATCTGTCCCCACACACACACACACACACACACACACACACACACACACACACACACACACACACACACACACACACACACACACACACACCCTCCAGCTGAAAGCCGCATGAGTGAAGGCAGCAGCAGGAGACGACTCAGCAGCTCCACAATTCATTAAAGCTCACAGTGGAGTGTTGTCGATGTGGACAAAAAGCTTCACTTCCCAAGGAATTCTGGGAGCGTATGGATCACGTAAGGTGAGCGAGCCTCTGCGCCGACTCACAAAAGTGCATCGTAGACGGGAAAATATATTTGTGTGTTGGCCTCAAAAGCTTAAATAGTACTGGGAATAAAACAAAGTACAAACATCGATCAAATGAGGATTTTTTTTTTTCAACCTGGTAAATCAAAAGTGAGCAGAAGTACTGAACATATATTATCTCTTGTTACATTAAACCATGAAAACAAGTACTTATTACTAAAAAAAATCAACTTTACTAATAGAGTCAAAACATAGAAACTGTTTTTAAAATGTTTCCTTGATGGAAAAAAACAAGCTATCAGAACGTGAACACAGTTAGCATTGGTTAGCAATGATGCTAATCCACAATATAATCTCATGTTACATTAAACCATGGAAACAAGTAATTATTACTAAAAAATCAACTTTACTAATAGAGTCAAAACATAGAAACTGTTTTTAAAATGTTTCCTTGATGGAAAAAAACTAGCTATCAGAACGTGAACACAGTTAGCATTGGTTAGCAATGATGCTAATCCACAATATAATCTCATGTTACATTAAACCATGGAAACAAGTACTTATTACTAAAAAATCAACTTTACTAATAGAGTCAAAACATAGAAACTGTTTTTAAAATGTTTCCGTGTCAGTTGTTACAGGTTGAGATGTTGATCAATTACATTTGGATGGAAAAAAACAAATTATGAGAACATGAACACGTTAGCATTGGTTAGCAATGATGCTAATCCACAATATAATCTCATGTTACATTAAACCATGGAAACAAGTACTTATTACTAAAAAAAACAACTTTACTAATAGAGTCAAAACATAGAAACTGTTTTTAAAATGTTTCCTTGATGGAAAAAAACAAGCTATCAGAACGTGAACACAGTTAGCATTGGTTAGCAATGATGCTAATCCACAATATAATCTCATGTTACATTAAACCATGGAAACAAGTAGTTATTACAAAAAAATCAACTTTACTAATAGAGTCAAAAACATAGAAACTGTTTTTAAAATGTTTCCGTGTCAGTTGTTACAGGTTGAGATGTTGATCAATTACATTTGGATGGAAAAAAACAAATTATCAGAACATGAACACGTTAGCATTGGTTAGCAATGATGCTAATCCACAATATAATCTCATGTTACATTAAACCATGGAAACAAGTACTTATTACTAAAAAATCAACTTTACTAATAGAGTCAAAAAATATAAACTGTTTTTAAAATGTTTCCTTGATGGAAAAAAACAAACTATCAGAACGTGAACACGGTTAGCATTGGTTAGCAATGATGCTAATCCACAATATAATCTCATGTTACATTAAACCATGGAAACAAGTACTTATTACTAAAAAAAAATCAACTTTACTAATAGAGTCAAAAAATAGAAACTGTTTTTAAAATGTTTCCTTGATGGAAAAAAACAAGCTATCAGAACGTGAACACGGTTAGCATTGGTTAGCAATGATGCTAATCCACAATATAATCTCATGTTACATTAAACCATGGAAACGAGTACTTATTACTAAAAAATCAACTTTACTAATAGAGTCAAAACATAGAAACTGTTTTTAAAATGTTTCCGTGTCAGTTGTTACATGTTGAGATGTTGATCAATTACATTTGGATGGAAAAAAACAAATTATGAGAACATGAACACGTTAGCATTGGTTAGCAATGATGCTAATCCACAATATAATCTCATGTTACATTAAACCATGGAAACAAGTACTTATTACTAAAAAATCAACTTTACTAATAGAGTCAAAACATAGAAACAGTTTTTAAACTGTTTCCGTGTCAGTTGTTACATGTTGAGATGTTGATAAATTACTTTTGGATGAAAAGAAAACAAACTATCAGAACGTCAACATGGTTAGCATTGGTTAGCAATGATGCTAACTGATCTCGAGCAGAGATTCGGATGCGTTATAATAAATGATGGATAAACTTAAAAATAAGTACAAAAACTACTTTTTTAAAAGATAAATACATATTGTAAATAATTAATTTCAAAGGGACAAAGAAAAAAAAGGGGAAAAATCCTGTAAAAATAACAGTTTTATTGTTGTATTTACAGTAAATACAATAACAAATACAGAATAAAATGGTTAGCTGTAAAAGTCAAAAACTATTTCTACATAAATACAAACTAATGCAGCTTTTGTTTTTTTTATTAGTTTTCCATTCATCAAAATAAAAACCCTGGTTTATGCTTTCGTCGCCACAGTATATTTTAATTTTTAATTTTTAAATCCCATAATGCACTGCAACAGTTAGTCAAAGCGTGTATTTAATTCATTCAGTTACACTTGATTGAATATTTCCATAGAGTTGTCATCATGTTAGCATAACATCTTCATTATTTATTAGCGTTGTTCATGTAACCGTTTATGTATTAGATTTTAATAAATAATAAGGAAAAGCGCTATACAAATACAAATTACTTACTTACTTACTTAGATTTTATTGCATCACATGTACAGAAAACCAAATATAACTGTGAAATAAAAGTACATTTTAAAATGTTAATACATTGGTCGATTAGATTTGTACATTATTAATAAGTAAATGTTCATTGTTGCACATTTTTCACTGAGAAACTGTTTGTGCTCACAGCAGAAAACATCTGGTTCAGTGTCTTTTTGAACAGCAATAAATAAATAAGTAACTTCCTGCTGCACCGTGACTCGTCTACACAGTGAGATGTTGTTTTAATTAAAGGTTCCTCCACTTGTTTATGTCTGGTCGTTTCATTATCTCGACCCCATTTCCAATATGAGGCTCTCAACGCTCACTCCATTAACCCTCCGTGGACGACCTGCTGATCCTCGTGTGCGTCAGCGAGAGACGGCGACGTCTTGATGTGCAGGCGAGTGTTTGTGCTGATAGAGAGTGACGGACGTCTGCTCTGGGAATTGAACGGCTTTGTTGTCGACTTATCTGCAAACCATTGATGCGTCATTGACGAAAGACCACGATATCAGAAGATGAACATGATACAAGTGTACGTTTACAAACTATAGATCTCACCATGACCATGTTTTACACTCGTTACTTTATAAAGTTGCTATGAAATCTGAGCGAACGAGAGGTTACGAGAGTCCATAATGACGTTATAATGGCTTCCTCAGCCAGCTTTAATCACATGCCGCTTTGTTTATACAACAAGTACCTTGGAGGTGGAGACTTCTGGGATTGACAAACCTCCATGTTTGACCAATCACAGCAGAGTGGATGTGGTTATGGTCAGTCCTTAGTATCAGTCACTAGTATCAGTCACTAGCATCAGTCACTAGTATCAGTCACTAGTATCAGTCACTAGTATCAGTCACTGGTATCAGTCACTACTAGTCACTAGTATCAGTCACTAGTATCAGTCACTGGTATCAATCGCTAGTATCAGTCACTAGTATCATCCACTAGTATCAGTCACTAGTATCATTCACTGGTATCAGTCACTGGGATAAGTCACTAGTATCAGTCACTGGTATCAATCGCTAGTATCAGTCACTAGTATCATTCACTAGTATCATTCACTGGTATCAGTCACTAGTATCAGTCACTAGTCTCAGTCACTAGTATAAGTCACTAGTATCAGTCACTAGTATCAGTCACTGGTATCAGTCACTAGTATCAGTCACTAGTATCAGTCACTACTAGTCACTAGTATCAGTCACTGGTATCAGTCACTAGTATCAGTCACTACTAGTCACTAGTATCAGTCACTACTAGTCACTAGTATCAGTCACTAGTATCAGTCACTAGTATCAGTCACTAGTATCAGTCACTGGTATCAGTCAGTAGTCTCAGTCACTAGAATAAGTCACTAGTATCAGTCACTAGTATCAGTCACTGGTATCAGTCACTCGTATCAGTCACTAGTATCAGTCACTACTAGTCACTAGTATCAGTCACTGGTACCAGTCACTAGTATCAGTCACTACTAGTCACTAGTATCAGTCACTAGTATCAGTCACTAGTATCAGTCACTGGTATCAGTCACTAGTATCAGTCACTAGTCTCAGTCACTAGAATAAGTCACTAGTATCAGTTACTAGTATCAGTCACTAGTATCAGTCACTACTAGTCACTAGTATCAGTCACTACTAGTCACTAGTATCAGTCACTAGTATCAGTCACTAGTATCAGTTACTAGTATCAGTCACTAGTATCAGTCACTACTAGTCACTAGTATCAGTCACTAGTATCAGTCACTACTAGTCACTAGTATCAGTCACTAGTATCAGTCACTAGAATCAGTCACTAGTGACTACTAGTCACTAGTATCAGTCACTACTAGTCACTAGTATCAGTCACTAGTATCAGTCACTAGTACCAGTCACTACTAGTCACTAGTATCAGTCACTAGTATCAGTCACTAGAATAAGTCACTAGTATCAGTCACTAGTCTCAGTCACTAGTACCAGTCACTACTAGTCACTAGTATCAGTCACTAGTATCAGTCACTAGTACCAGTCACTACTAGTCACTAGTATCAGTCACTACTAGTCACTAGTATCAGTCATTGGTATCAGTCACTAGTATCAGTCACTAGAATAATATGTTTCATATTCAAAGTCACATGACACGTATGTACTTCCATGTACATTGACCAATAGAGAGATATTGAGGTGTAAAAAGGATCTACTTTGAATAAAAACGTGGCCAGACAGAAGACAAATCCGACTAAACTAAGGTTATTTCTTTCACCTACATGTTTCCATGACGTTCATGTTGGCCTAAATCCAACACTTGTGACATCAGCACGAGGCTGTCACATCAATGAGGTCACGTCTGCCTTTGTCTTTGATGGGAAAAATACAGGAGCAGAAATGTATGCTGGGAAATCACCCACATATCCGATTGTCTGTGCATCACCATGTGAACGACGTCACGTTAAGAACATCGACCGGCGCTCGCATGAACAATGAGGGTTTACGATCAATTCTCCGTCTCGTGATCAATAGTCTTGCGAGCAGCAGATCCTGCAGGTTCTGCCCGAAGACACGAGCCGAGACGACAAAGTGGGCCAACGAGGAGAGAAGGAGGCCAAGGCTGGAAGATTCTCCTGATGCACGAGTTTGCGTCTCCTCCTCTGGCAGACTGACCTCAGAGCTGCAACCATCACATTGGATAACACACGAGTGTGAGTCACACACACACTGGCCTGCAGCGCAACACAACAACACTGAAGCGCCACATACGAGCGAGTCCTGCTCTTATCAGCTCATCGTTTGGCATTCAAGGGAATTAAAGAGCGCCTTAAAATGGCAGCTGAGTGTTCGACGATATTACACAACTTGATTATAAAACCTTTCTCCTGATGTCGTCTGTGTTTACTCTCTCGGACCGAGATCCCGATCGCAGTTCTTTAATACGAGGATAAGAAACAATGACGTTCACAGACCATTATGAAGCTACTGGATTGTTACCTCTGCCAAGGAGGTATAACTGGTTCTCAATGTTGATCTGTCAAATAGATAAAAACTGTTTGGTAATGACTAGGGCTGCACGATATATCAAAAAAATATTGATATCGCAATATTGTCACATGCGATTGTTTGTACGATATATACATATTGAAAACATGTGATTATTTATAATTTTTATTGTAAAATCAAGCATTTCTAAAATGTGCACTTTGACCAATCAGTGTCACGTTCTGTAAAGTTGTCAATTTGTTCTTCTATGTCTCGTTTTTGTTTACGTCTCCGTCTGTCTGTGAACTGTGCAGCGCAGCTTTTTAGGTTCGGTTGCTATGGCGACGCGTCTTAGCGCGACTCAGTATATACAGTGAAGTAATACTAACTTATGATCTCGTTAAACACTAGTGATCCAGTCACTCGTCTCTTTCAACCTCCTTTGTTAAAGCAACATATTGTAAGAACTTTTCATCTCGTCTCAGTTGTTTTCTTATAAGATCGTGAACTTCCAAACAAACCTGTCCGTCTTCACCGTATGCTAACAAGCTAAGTTGTTAGCGTCATTTATAAAGTGTTAAGTGTCCGTCTTCACCGTATGCTAACAAGCTAAGTTCTTAGTGTCATTTATAAAATGTTATGTGTGCGTGTACAAGGAGGTGGATTTATTATTGATTTGGTGATATCACGACGCGCTGGCGGCTCCTCTCTGATGTCGCTCAGTTTGGCGGGAAACCGATGCAAGTCCCGCGAGACTGAGCGTTATAAGAGATATTTTTCTACCATCATGTCGACACAGAAGCGTTGAAATAAAAGAAAGGGAAATATCATCGTTTTCCTTCTTTAAACCCCCGGACCTCCACTACAGTAATCATTAATATCAACATCACAATTCAAGACACCAATATCGAATATCGCACTTATTTCCAATATCGTGCAGCACAAGTAATGATGATGAAGTAACAACAAAATGTTTGTGTTCTGGATTTAGTACCTGAACTACGATTCTTTTGTGGTAGCGACCGAAATACTTTGCTAGCATCGAGTATCGTAACATGCTGTGTCCAAATGTTTTCTCTCTAGCACTGGAAACTATTGAGCTTGGAGTGTAAATTTACCAAAGCTGAAAAATTAAACTCAAGATTAGTACTATGTGTGCTATGTACTAGTACTATGTGTGATGTGTTTTTGTTAGAATGAATCATCAAAAAAGGTATGTTGAACTGGTATTAAAGTGAAGGTATCTCTACCTTTCAATTGTTAACCAGCCCTATCTCCATTACCATCTGGATCCACAAATAACTTGAAGACCAGTCCCTCTATGAATATAATACTACAAAAGGCAGCAAATATAAATGTAAGGCAAAAACATGAAGTAAAAGTCATTGTAAGCGATGGTTTTATGCATGTTAACTAATACTTTTTTCTTTGTGTTTGTATGACCATCGTGGATGTTCCTTTATATTAATACTTAGTATATATATATATATATATTGATCATTAAAGATGGAACGTTCACTTATTGTGGGTCGTCCTGGAAATAATGATAAACGGTAAACTCCCATGATGCCTTTCTTCACGCTGCTCTATTTAGCGGTGGCTGATTGGTTGCTACAAAACTGTATTTAAATTATACGTCTGTGTTTAAAAGGGATTCCAGCTGTGATTGGTTGGCTGGGCGGCAAAGCATCATGGGAGCTGTTCAGGTCCCCGTTACTGAGAGGGTTGAAATGTTGGGTTTGCAACGTTCATGTAAACAAGCGAGAAATGTAATGTCACTATTGTTGTGAGATTGTAACCACGGCGATAAACGAAGAAAACGGTTTGTTTGTTTTTTTCCTGTTCAATCGACGAGTCGACTCACGGAACCGTTTACGCCGTACGACTCGTTTGAACTCAGATGAATCTTCCAAAGTAGATAAGTAGAGTCGAGAGGCCAGACTCAACCCCTCACCTCCAAAAAATCGGAGGTAAATAGTTCGGAATCAGAAGCCGAAGCCCATGCTGTGTCTCAAATCGCATACTTCTCTTAGTACACTAGAAGTTAGTATGCATCAGGATAGTGTACGTACTAACTAGTAACTAATCCTCCACAGATAGTATGTCTCAAATCAAACTCTGCTGCTACACACTAACAGGAAATGACGCGACAGCTTCTTCTTCTACTACTATTTAACATGGTTTCAACCAGCTGTTTGAACGCTATCGCCACCTGCTGGCAGCATGTTTGGCAAGTTTGGAAAAAGAACTAAAGAAAAAATATGAGAATCGGAATATTCGCGAGATATTAAAGCTGGTATCAGCATCGAAGACGTGTCATCCTCCTACTGCTGTTGAAAATACACCTGTAAGTATATGAATATATATGCATATATATATGACGGAAGTTACGTCATATACTGTATATATATATATCTATATATATATATACGACGTAACTTCCGTTTAAAACGTCATTAAGATGGCGGCTGTTTAGGGTGGTTAGTGTCCATTGAACCACGCTCAGGTTTGTGGGCGTTTTAGAGCCAATTTAGTGTGTATGGCGCACTACATTTCACATACCAAGAATTGAGACGCACTTACGCACTAAAAATACTAACTTTGAGTACGCTAGTATGCGATTTGAGACACAGCACCGGAGTGCGCAGGTCATCTACTGCAGCCGCAACAAAACAACATGTTCAAAATAATAACCACGTTCAAAATCACAGACTGTGAGATTTGAACTCACAAATGAGCCAGAGGTTAAAATGAAGTACACAAGCTGACACAATGGAACTATATTGAAAGAAATACATTTGGAATTCCATGTATTTCATGGCCACGAATTCTTACTATTACGAGTACTATGTCATGTGTAGGGTTCCTCTCAGGTACATTATTGTGAAGTACAACCGCGTATTATCTTCTAGAAGCATTTCCATCTTCATTCAGGAACCCCCCCCCCCCCCAACCCCCTAGACCGTCCCTGTTCCCGGTCTCGCTCCAGAAGAGTCAGAACCCGAGGATGCCTCCGTGACGTCAGGCGCGTCTACATCAGCGGTCTTATGGGGAACATGTCAAGCATTAAACGAAGGCCCCGGAACAGCCGCGCGCATTGTTCCGGTCTAGTTGTGTTGTCATGCCTGGCACGGAACGAGGGCTAAAAAAGACCCACAAAAAATAAAAACTCCTGCTGGATGAAGAAGGGACTGAGACCCGGAGGAGACCCGCGAGAAGGACCTTCTCCTCTCGCCCACGCCCATTCATAATAACGTGCGTGTTTTTACGAGCCCTCAGAATGGATCCCTCCACGATCACTCCACTCTCACTCCACTCTCACCCCACGATCACTCCATCCTCTGCTCCCACACCAGTCAAAATGGCTCACCAGCTCTCCCTCCACGAGCAGAAGAAGTGACGCCTGAACAAAGAGCTCCATCTTCAGTCTTGTGTCACGTAATCGGATTTAAAGGATGAAAAACCCGCTGAAAACCCGAGCCTCGGTCCGGGATCTTCCCACTAAGGTGGTCTCTCTCTCTGGTCTCTCTCTCTCTCCGAGGACGGACGTCGATGAAGGTCTCACCTCGTGCTGGTGGAAGAGGAGGTCCAGGAGGTCCAGGGGGGTCCGCAGGGTTTCTCTCTCTCTCTCACCCCACTGACGGTCCAGATCTTCTGGAGGATCGGTTAGAGAATCCACGGCGTCCTCTCAGGCCTGATGGTGGTGATGATGATGATGGTGATGTTGGGGGTTGTCTGTGAGCAGGATGCTGTCATCACACCGGGGACTGCTCTCGGTCTAATCCTGGGCTCAGAAAGAACCAACCCCCTCCCCCTGGTCGGCCCTCTGTCTGACTGAAGACCCCCCGCCCCTCTGCCTCCACTCACCTCACCCGTTTATCTCACCCGTTTATCTCACCCGTTTATCTCACCCGTCAGCGAACATTGAAAATGACACACGCAGTTACAATAATTATAAATATTATGAATATTATGTTACCTTACACCCCATCTTTAAAACGTGTTTTTTTTTAATGGGAAATCGCAATTAAAATAATCATAATGTTAAATATGACGCAGAGAAAATACTACTACTACTACTACTACTAATAATAATAATAATAATAATGTACACTTGCGATATTGATTAGGTCACACTCTTGACCTTGTCTTATTCCCTCCCCATTTAAAAATAATATAGTAAATATTCATTGTGAAGGATACTTTTTATTCAGATATTTATTTCAGGAAAAGACTCGAAATTCCTTATTCTTGTTTTCTAATTTCTTTTTTTGCCCCTCTTTTGTCAATAGTTCAATGATTCCAAACAGGTTTTATTTTATTTTATTCCAAACTTGTGCTTTATTTTGTCAAATTACGACAATAAATGGTGTGTTATTTATTAATACACTATATTTTACAACATGTAATAATTTAATAATAAAATCTACACTTGTTTAACACATTTCTAAACTTCGTTTATTGAAATGAAAAAACAATGACGACTACTAAAGAGTTTATTCAGTCATAAGAATAAAAAAATAGAACAATATTAAATTCTGATGTTCTACTTTTCATAGTATTTATATTTTTATATAGTTTGTATTGTCTCCTCAGTTGCGTTGGAGGTTAATACTTTAAAAATACTGTATATTTAATAAACATGTTCATTCATGCATCAAGTAAGACCTTTTTTAAACACTTTTGTATTTACTGTCTGTTAGTAATGATTTAGCTACAAAGTACTTTTTGTAAATATACGGATTTTATCTCCTATCACTAATTTAATAAGGTTTTTCCGAATTATAGATATTTCAATTAAACGTTTCGCGTTCACTCATGTTTTTGGTCTTCCTTCCTTGCCGTCGTTTTTCCCCGAATCGCTTCCGCTACGTAACTTCCGGCACCGACCCGCGCTCCTCCTCCATGCTTTCCTGTGCATCGTGAAGGTTCCTCAGTCGAGCTCGATCCACAGAAGAACGTCTTAAATATCGTGGAAGAACGGTTTCAAGTTGGAAGGAGCCAAGAAGACCCCGGAGGAGATGAAGAAGTCGATGCGGCAGGACGTCATCACGTCTGTGCGGAACTTCCTGATCTACGTCGCGCTGCTGCGAGCGGGTGAGAGACTGAGTGACATTGAGATCAAATTAACTGGTTTAGTTTCACTAACTATTACCAGCAGGTTCAGTTCCTTAACGATATGTTTCCAATTTAGCATCAAATCTAGTATTTTAATGTTTTATTGTAGATGTTTTGCATAGAAATAAACGTCATTTCAATCATCAAATATATATGACGTAATTAAATGTTATCATTCAGTTATTTAAGTTATACATAATCAATTAAATGATGAATAAAATGATTAAATCAAGATAACCAGAGCTCTAACATTGCACAATATGAAATGTAAAGAATAGTGATGTCACGTGTATTTTATTTTGATACAGAAAAACACACACAAACTTCTATTTATAATTTTATTATTATGATTTATGAGCCACAACGAATTACTAATAGACATTAACAAATATACATGGTTGATAATTAAGAAAGAAGGTATGAAATGGAAATAAAAAGGCTACATTTAAAAAATAAAGATATATATTTTTGAAAAAGCTTCATCTTTTGATTAAAAGAAGAAAAAAAAGATTACACAGTAATGAAGAAAATATATATTATTTAATTTAATTTTACTATTGAACTCTGGGGGTTTATTTCATGGGAACAATATGGTTTTAAATGATTTTAAATTAATTATTAGCACATGTATATATAAATAATGATTGGATTATTTAACCAATTATTATTATTAATTATTGTTGCTACATTTCCTTCTTTAAATCCACCTTAAAACCCTACACATCTAATTATAAAGTTACTTATAAAGTTATTTATAAAACCTGTTTCAGAATCCGTGTCTTCCTCGACGACAACAACACATTTTCAACATGTGTCAGACGACCTTTGACCCATGAAATCTCCCTTGAATGCTCTTAAATAACTGACCCTTGATATATCTCTAAGAACGATCAAACTCCTGTGATTTAAAGAATCTCCTCCGTCTCCCTGCAGCTCCGTACGTCTTGAAGAAACTGGACAGTATATGACAGTATATGACGGACGATGCGTGGATCGACTTCTTCCTGTCCGTCGAGGATCGTCGTTTTTCGACGGCGCTTCCATCGTCGCCGTGACGACGAGCCAGAAGATCCAGAAGATCCGAGATGTTTATTCTAGTTTCTGTCAACGTTTCTTTGTTTAAAACTTTTTCTTATGATTGTATGAGCTGAAGATAAAACCTTGTGTAATAAAAAGAAAGTTCTCTCACCTTTGTCACGATTGGAACGTACTTTACTTTTCAATTACTGTAGTTTTTGTCGGTTCTACTCACTGTATCAGTTATATCAGTGTATTGTTGATTTAGCTTTAAATAAGGTTCGTTCTAGATTTAAACAAACATTTAATTATTAAAAAACGCATATTTTAATTGTATTTCGAATCATGAAGTCAGTTGTTTAAATATAAAGACAGTGTTTTTATTTTTACGTTTCTAAACATTTATCAACTCAAACGATCATCAATAAATAGTTTCTAAAGACATGCACTGATAATAAAATATTATAATTAAATATTAATCATTTAATCTTGTCTCACGTCAAATAACTTGAATAGATCCTCTTTAATTAATCTCAAACTAATGATTTTGATTATTATGGTTTAACTACACTCACCACTAGATGGCAGTGTCTCCATCCATCCATCCATCCATCCATCCATCCATCATCCATCATCCATCCATCCATCTATACATCCATCCATCCATCCATCTATCTCTCACCTATCATCCATCCATCCATCCATCCATCTTTCTTTTATTTCCTGAAGATTCTACAAGCAATTCATTCCTGTGGTGGAGGTCGTTCACATTGACCCAGAGACAACACAAGGATACCACAAACACATTTGTTTTGGGGCATCCGGGTCAACTTGACCCAGACATACTTAATTAATGTTAAATGTTAAATGTTTATGTGTTGCATTAATGTATGAAGAATATCTAAAGTATAAAGTTATTATTATTATTGTTTTCATTTTAGATCCATTTAAACAAACTTTAAGATACAAAAATGAAGGTTTTTAAATCTATATGTGTTTATATGTTTATATGTTTATATGTTTATATGTTTATACGTTTATATGTTTATATGTTTATACGTTTATACGTTTATATGTTTATATGTTTATATGTTTATATGTTCATACGTTTATATGTTTATATGTTGATATGTTTATATGTTGATATGTTGATATCTTTATATGTTTATACGTTTATACGTTTATATGTTTATATGTTGATATGTTTATATGTTGATATCTTTATATGTTTATATGTTTATATGTTGATATGTTTATACGTTTATATGTTTATATGTTGATATGTTTATATGTTTATATGTTTATATGTTTATATGTTTATATGTTTATATGTTGATATGTTTATATGTTGATATGTATCTGTTCATGTCAGAGGCTCAGCGCCACCATGAGAGTCAAGCGTCCAGTTTCTTGTGTCTGCTGCTGAAACCTGATCCGAGGAGTTTTATTCCTGGTTCTGGTCTCAGACAGCGTCGGATCTCGAGCGTCGGATCTCCAGCCACAGACTCCTTCTGTGTGAGTTCAAGTGGGGTCGACATCATGATGTAGATCTGATCTGGCGTCAGACTCGAGGATCATCGACCGCTGCTGCTGCTGCTGCTGTTTCTACTTTCTTTAAGTCCTTCTCTTCGGAGTCTCATCAGGTGAAGATGATCCGGATCATCTGTCTGGCGACTCTGCTTCCTTCAGGTGAGTCTTGAAAAGAACAAAGACTCAACAAGATAATATGTGAAAAGAAATTCTTATTAAATATTACTTTAAAATCCAACAGAATTAACCTCAAGATACTTGAAATTGTTAATAAAATAAATGAAAATAAAAATGATCTATAAGAAAGTGAATCTTAATCACCTGTATCATTTCTATAAATGTAAAATAATTTGGTTTTTGCCAAAATATTTAATGTCTCCTAATATTTATCAGAAAAATAAAGACAATTTTTATGGTTAAAAAACAGGTTAAAATGAAATTAATGCTGTAAATCATGTTCGTTTAAGGACAATTATCAACTGAATCTTGTTTTGGGAAAATGTATTTTTAAACTCATGTATATACGAATAAAAACAGTTTAGACACCATGATAAAAAGAAATGAGAAAAATAAAACATAATTAAATATAATACAAATATACAGAAACAATCCAATTTAAATCTAAACGTCATATAAATGTATAAACAATAGTTTAATTACATTTATTAAATAAAAAATGTTAAGATACCAATATTCAAAAGGAAAAAAGTACACTTTACTAAAATATGAAATAAAAATAAACACAACAGTGATGCCTACACGGTAACAATCCAATAAAGTGATATTAATGTATTTTAAAATTGTTTAAATAAATGTATTACATATATAAAAATACTAATATTAATAGAAAAAAAATAATTTACATTTAAAACAAAACAAAACTAAATAAGAAGGTTACAAATACACTGAAACAATCCAAGTAAAAAATAAAAAACATAAATATTTATAAAATAGTTTTAATTAAATGCATTAAATAAAAATGTGAGGAGAAGTTTCAGATGTTAACGTGGAAAGAGAAAAAAAAAGGAAAAAAACAAACAAAAATAAATACAATAGTTACATCTGAAACAATCCAATAATTTAAAAGTAAAAAAAATGTATTTTTTAATTGTTTAAATAAATATATGACATATAAAAACCGAATTCGAATTATTTATACTTATATTAAAAGAAAGAAAACATATTTTATAATAAAAACAAAAATAAATACAATAGTTACACCTACACTGAACAATCGAATTTAAAAAAATCATATACATGTACATGAAATTGTTTGAATTAAATGTATTAAATAAATAAAAATGAAGCTTTAGACATTAACGTAAAAAAATAAAAAATGGAAAGAAAAGAAATAAAAAAAATACAACATTAAATCTTTACACTGAAACAAATTGAAACTAAAAAAAAAATCATATAAATGTATTTTTGAATTGTTTTAATAAATGTATGAAATATATAAAAAACGAATTTGATTTTTTTACACTAAGAATTTACATTAAAAACCAAACAAAAATAAATACAATAGTTTCACTTACACTGATACAATTCAATTATATATAAATATAACAAGTCGTTTATAATAAGAATGAAAGAGTGAAACATATCTTTAAGAAAAATATTAACAGTCAATAACTATATTTTAAATTGTTCACGAGTGACTGAATGTGTAGAAGACATAGAAGGAGAATCGTGGAGAGAAAAACTTCCTCCAGACAAAACCAAAAACTCAAGGTCCATGAACGTCCACAGTCGTCCACTCGGCTCAAGGTCACTTCGCCCAGAAGCTCCTGAACGACCTGATGGAGAATTACTCCAGCGCTCTGAGACCAGTGGAGGACACAGATCGAGCTCTGAACGTCACGCTGCAGATCACGCTGTCGCAGATCAAAGACATGGTGAGGTCACCAGAAACACATCTTTATGTGTGACGATAGAATAATGTGTTTTATTTTTATTTATTATTGTTTTAACTCTGAATCTAACTAAAGTTATTTTGGCCTTGTATCCTTTTTTTGTCATTTTTATGAATATCATTTTAATGTTAAGATCTTATTTAGAAAAATATATTTATATTGTTTTTAAATTTAGTTTTTAAAATATTTCATTGGCATTTTATCCTTTTTAAAAAAAAAAGAATTGTTGTTTTCTGCTTTTAGCTTGACGGCCCCTTACAGTCAGTATAATGTGTATAATGTGTCAGTTTTTTATTTATTCATTATTGTATAAACTCTGAATCTAACTTAATTTATTTTGTCCTTTTATCCTTTTTTTTCCCTGAATATTAGTTTAATGTTGAGATCATATTTAGAAAAATATATATCTATATTATTTTTAAATCCATTTTTTTTATATATTTTATTGGCATTTTATCCTTTTTTCACCCTTACTTGTTTCTGTATCTGCTTTTAGCTTGACGGCCCCTTACAGTCAGTATAATGTGTATAATGCGTCAGTTTTTTATTTATTTATTATTGTATAAACTCTGAATCTAACTTAATTCATTTTGGCCTTTTATCCTTTTTTGTTTTACTGAATATTAGTTTAATTTTGAGATCATATATATATATATATATATATATATATATATATATAAAAAAAAAATTGTTTCAAAATTAAGTTTTTAAATATTTTATTGTCATTTTATCCTTTTTTCACTTTTAGTTGCTTTCTGCTTTTAGCTTGACGGCCCCTAACAGTCAGTATAATGTGCGGCCCCTAAAGGAAAAGTAACATCCACCTGTTTGTTATTATTATTATGATAATTATTCATTTAATTCCCAACATTGTTGTTTTGTTTGCGACACATCAACTCGTGTCACAGAACATGTCACACACACACACACACACACACACACACACACACACACACACACACACACACACACACACACACACACACACACACACACACACACACACACACTATTGTTCCTCCTCAGGATCGGGTTCCGGTTCCGGTTCGGTCGCTTTGACGAATTTGTTCTTGACATACTTAGACTTATGAGGCGAAAATATCAGCGAATTGAATTGTTGTAACTGACTCGTCAGTCGAGTCACACGAGTGTGTGTGTGTGTGTGTGTGTGTGTGTGTGTGTGTGGACTGATCCTGTTACACAAAGCGGTAATAACCACACTTCATTTAAACCCTGGTACCGATCCGACCCCCCCCCCCCTCACTACCACCTGATCTTGACGAGCAGGTCTAGATTTCTTGGCAGTTGAGTGAGATTGCGATCCAGAGGATCTTCTTCTGATCACGAGTCCGTGTCTGACCTCCAGGACGAGCGGAACCAGGTTCTGATCGCCTACCTGTGGATCCGACAGACGTGGAACGACACGTACCTGACGTGGAACAAGGAAGACTACGACGGTCTGGAGGTCATTCACATCCCCAGCAGCCTGGTGTGGAGACCAGACCTCGTCCTCTATAACAAGTACGCTTGTACGTCTCTCACCCTCAGAGCTTCAAAGACTCTCTTCGACTCCACTGAGCACTTTGAAGTCAACTTGATGAACCAAAACTTTTTTTTTTTTCTGGGTTTCATTTCATTTCTCTGTCAACCTGGAGACTGGAGTCTATCCCAGTTTCATAGGGCGAGAGGCAGGGGACACCCTGGACAGGACGCCAGTCTGTCTCAGGACACACAAAGACAGACAACCATTCACACACACACTCATACCTACGGACAATTTCCCCAAGTTTTCAATCAACCTCTGTATGTTTTTGGACTGTGGGAGGAAACCGGAGTGTCCGGAGTAAACCCACACAACACGGGGAGAACATACAAACTCTGCAAACCATGAACATACAAACTTTAATTCCACTATATGTGTCTCCCACTCAATAATTTGCACAAGCGATCTTAGTGAATCACCAGCAATCCAGGGTCCAGCCCCCTGAGCTTACATTCTAGATTGTAAACACAAATGATCAAACGCACACCGTAGTAACTCTGACCCATCGTTAGGATTGTAATAAAATATTCATAGACGTTATTCATCGCAAAATTCTTTCCCTTACAAAACTGTATCGATATTCAACATGCACTTTATCGTTATTTAAACAAATAAAAACTGAATTAAATGAATGTAATTCTTTTAAATCACATTTATCTTTAACATGATTATGATTTATATTTACAATTAACATGGAAATATTCCCAATGTTTGTCCATGTTTGTGTTGCAATTAAACATTTGGCTGCTAGAGGGCAGCAGTTGTTACGTCCTCCGCAACTGAAGGAGACAATAACATTCTACTAGATCCCGGGCGATGACTGAGGACGAGAGGATACAGTGAGTCCAGCAGCTTTTAAAGCTGATGTTTGGACATATTTTGGTTTGAAAACAAATGAAAGTAGTTACGACTTCGTCAAGAGTCATGTGGTCTGTAAATACTACAACACCAGAGTCAAGTACTGGACAATACTACACATATATACTTGTTACTACACTATCACAACACCAGAGTCAAGTACTGGACAATACTACACATATATACTTGTTACTACACTATCACAACACCAGAGTCAAGTACTGGACAATACTACACATATATACTTGTTACTACACTATCACAACACCAGAGTCAAGTACTGGACAATACTACACATATATACTTGTTACTACACTATCACAACACCAGAGTCAAGTACTGGACAATACTACACATATATACTTGTTACTACACTATCACAACACCAGAGTCAAGTACTGGACAATACTACACATATATACTTGTTACTACACTATCACAACACCAGAGTCAAGTACTGGACAATACTACACATATATACTTGTTACTACACTATCACAACACCAGAGTCAAGTACTGGACAATACTACACATATATACTTGTTACTACACTATCACAACACCAGAGTCAAGTACTGGACAATACTACACATATATACTTGTTACTACACTATCACAACACCAGAGTCAAGTACTGGACAATACTACACATATATACTTGTTACTACACTATCACAACACCAGAGTCAAGTACTGGACAATACTACACATATATACTTGTTACTACACTATCACAACACCAGAGTCAAGTACTGGACAATACTACACATATATACTTGTTACTACACTATCACAACACCAGAGTCAAGTTCTGGACAATACTACACATATATACTTGTTACTACACTATCACAACACCAGAGTCAAGTACTCCACAATACTACACATATATACTTGTTACTACACTATCACAACACCAGAGTCAAGTACTCCACAATACTACACATATATACTTGTTACTACACTATCACAACACCAGAGTCAAGTACTCCACAATACTACACATATATACTTGTTACTACACTATCACAACACCAGAGTCAAGTACTGGACAATACTACACATTTATACTTGTTACTACACTATCACAACACCAGAGTCAAGTACTGGACAATACTACACATATATACTTGTTACTACACTATCACAACACCAGAGTCAAGTATTGGACAATACTACACATATATACTTGTTACTACACTATCACAACACCAGAGTCAAGTTCTGGACAATACTACACATATATACTTGTTACTACACTATCACAACACCAGAGTCAAGTACTGGACAATACTACACATATATACTTGTTACTACACTATCACAACACCAGAGTCAAGTACTCCACAATACTACACATATATACTTGTTACTACACTATCACAACACCAGAGTCAAGTACTGGACAATACTACACATTTATACTTGTTACTACACTATCACAACACCAGAGTCAAGTACTGGACAATACTACACATATATACTTGTTACTACACTATCACAACACCAGAGTCAAGTATTGGACAATACTACGCATATATACTTGTTACTACACTATCACAACACCAGAGTCAAGTATTGGACAATACTACACATATATACTTGTTACTACACTATCACAACACCAGAGTCAAGTACTGGACAATACTACAAATATATAATTGTTACTACAGTATTACTATATCTCACTTTATATCATATTCATGTGTTAAAACCTCATTTTATTTGCTGCCTCTTCGTCAAACACATCAATTGGGCTGAAGGTCTTCACGTCATGTTCTTCTCTGAAGGGCTGACGACGACTTCTCTGGACCCATGGACACCAACGTGAGGCTGCGCTACAACGGCGAGATCACCTGGGACGCTCCGGCCATCACCAAGAGCTCCTGCGTGGTGGACGTGTCCTACTTCCCCTTCGACAGCCAGGAGTGCAACCTGACCTTCGGCTCCTGGACCTACAACGGCAACCAGGTACTAATGTGTGCTTGTTGGGTTCAGAATTCATTCATGAATTCAAAAACCTCATTTCTTTATGGCAGTGTTACCATCTGGATCATAAAACCATTTGAAGAATATTTCACGATGTTGACAGATGTAGTTTGAGAGCTTTTGTTCTTCGCCCCTATTTTGTAACACGCTGCCATCTGTGTCATATTAAGCTGATGCAATCCATGATTTTTCAAATGCTTAAAAGGGTATTGAAATATATTGATTAAATAAATGTATGTCAAAAGCTTAAAACTGAAGACAAATATACATGTAAAACTGCAGCTTGGCAGAGGTATGAAGGTATACAAGTACTAAAAACTAATATACATGTAAAACTGCAGCTTGGCAGAGGTATGAAGGTATACAAGTACTAAAAACTAATATACATGTAAAACTGCAGCTTGGCAGAGGTATGAAGGTATACAAGTACTAAAAACGAATATACATGTAAAACTGCAGCTTGGCAGAGGTATGAAGGTATACAAGTACTAAAAACTAATATACATGTAAAACTGCAGCTTGGCAGAGGTATGAAGGTATACAAGTACTAAAAACGAATATACATGTAAAACTGCAGCTTGGCAGAGGTATGAAGGTATACAAGTACTAAAACGAATATACATATAAAACTGCAGCTTGGCAGAGGTATGAAGGTATACAAGTACTAAAAACTAATATACATGTAAAACTGCAGCTTGGCAGAGGTATGAAGGTATACAAGTACTAAAAACTAATATACATGTAAAACTGCAGCTTGGCAGAGGTATGAAGGTATACAAGTACTAAAAACTAATATACATGTAAAACTGCAGCTTGGCAGAGGTATGAAGGTATACAAGTACTAAAAACTAATATACATGTAAAACTGCAGTTTGGCAGAGGTATGAAGGTATACAAGTACTACAAAATAATATACATGTAAAACTGCAGCTTGGCAGAGGTATGAAGGTATACAAGTACTAAAAACGAATATACATATAAAACTGCAGCTTGGCAGAGGTATGAAGGTATACAAGTACTAAAAACTAATATACATGTAAAACTGCAGCTTGGCAGAGGTATGAAGGTATACAAGTACTACAAACTAATATACATGTAAAACTGCAGCTTGGCAGAGGTATGAAGGTATACAAGTACTAAAAACGAATATACATGTAAAACTGCAGCTTGGCAGAGGTATGAAGGTATACAAGTACTAAAAACAAATATACATGTAAAACTGCAGCTTGGCAGAGGTATGAAGGTATACAAGTACTAAAAACAAATATACATGTAAAACTGCAGCTTGGCAGAGGTATGAAGGTATACAAGTACTAAAAACTAATACATGTAAAACTGCAGCTTGGCAGAGGTATGAAGGTATACAAGTACTAAAAACTAATATACATGTAAAACTGCAGCTTGGCAGAGGTATGAAGGTATACAAGTACTAAAAACTAATATACATGTAAAACTGCAGCTTGGCAGAGGTATGAAGGTATACAAGTACTAAAAACGAATATACATGTAAAACTGCAGCTTGGCAGAGGTATGAAGGTATACAAGTACTAAAAACGAATATACATGTAAAACTGCAGCTTGGCAGAGGTATGAAGGTATACAAGTACTAAAAACAAATATACATGTAAAACTGCAGCTTGGCAGAGGTATGAAGGTATACAAGTACTAAAAACTAATATACATGTAAAACTGCAGCTTGGCAGAGGTATGAAGGTATACAAGTACTACAAACTTATATACATGTAAAACTGCAGCTTGGCAGAGGTATGAAGGTATACAAGTACTAAAAACGAATATACATGTAAAACTGCAGCTTGGCAGAGGTATGAAGGTATACAAGTACTAAAAACTAATATACATGTAAAACTGCAGCTTGGTAGAGGTATGAAGGTATACAAGTACTAAAAACTAATATTCATGTAAAACTGCAGCTTGGCAGAGGTATGAAGGTATACAAGTACTAAAAACTAATATACATGTAAAACTGCAGCTTGGCAGAGGTATGAAGGTATACAAGTACTAAAAACAAATATACATGTAAAACTGCAGCTTGGCAGAGGTATGAAGGTATACAAGTACTACAAACTAATATACATGTAAAACTGCAGCTTGGCAGAGGTATGAAGGTATACAAGTACTACAAACTAATATACATGTAAAACTGCAGCTTGGCAGAGGTATGAAGGTATACAAGTACTAAAAACGAATATACATGTAAAACTGCAGCTTGGCAGAGGTATGAAGGTATACAAGTACTAAAAACAAATATACATGTAAAACGTCAGCTTGGCAGAGGTATGAAGGTATACAAGTACTAAAAACAAATATACATGTAAAACTGCAGCTTGGCAGAGGTATGAAGGTATACAAGTACTAAAAACAAATATACATGTAAAACTGCAGCTTGGCAGAGGTATGAAGATATACAAGTACTAAAAACGAATATACATGTAAAACTGCAGCTTGGCAGAGGTATGAAGGTATACAAGTACTAAAAACTAATATACATGTAAAACTGCAGCTTGGCAGAGGTATGAAGGTATACAAGTACTACAAAATAATATACATGTAAAACTGCAGCTTGGCAGAGGTATGAAGGTATACAAGTACTAAAAACTAATATACATGTAAAACTGCAGCTTGGCAGAGGTATGTAGGTATACAAGTACTAAAAACTAATATACATGTAAAACTGCAGCTTGGTAGAGGTATGAAGGTATACAAGTACTAAAAACAAATATACAGGTACAACTGCAGCTTGGCAGAGGTATGAAGCTATACAAGTACTAAAAACAAATATACATGTAAAACTGCAGCTTGGCAGAGGTATGAAGGTATACAAGTACTACAAAATAATATACATGTAAAACTGCAGCTTGGCAGAGGTATGAAGGTATACAAGTACTACAAAATAATATACATGTAAAACTGCAGCTTGGCAGAGGTATGAAGGTATACAAGTACTAAAAACAAATATACATGTAAAACTGCAGCTTGGCAGAGGTATGTAGGTATACAAGTACTAAAAACTAATATACATGTAAAACTGCAGCTTGGTAGAGGTATGAAGGTATACAAGTACTAAAACAAATATACAGGTAAAACTGCAGCTTGGCAGAGGTATGAAGCTATACAAGTACTAAAAACAAATATACACGTAAAACTGCAGCTTGGCAGAGGTATGAAGGTATACAAGTACTAAAAACAAATATACATGTAAAACTGCAGCTTGGCAGAGGTATGAAGATATACAAGTACTAAAAACAAATATACATGTAAAACTGCAGCTTGGCAGAGGTATGAAGGTATTCAAGTACTAAAAACTAATATACATGTAAAACTGCAGCTTGGCAGAGGTATGAAGGTATACAAGTACTACAAAATAATATACATGTAAAACTGCAGCTTGGCAGAGGTATGAAGGTATACAAGTACTAAAAACTAATATACATGTAAAACTGCAGCTTGGCAGAGGTATGAAGGTATACAAGTACTACAAAATAATATACATGTAAAACTGCAGCTTGGCAGAGGTATGAAGGTATACAAGTACTAAAAACTAATATACATGTAAAACTGCAGCTTGGCAGAGGTATGTAGGTATACAAGTACTAAAAACTAATATACATGTAAAACTGCAGCTTGGTAGAGGTATGAAGGTATACAAGTACTAAAAACTAATATACATGTAAAACTGCAGCTTGGCAGAGGTATGAAGGTATACAAGTACTACAAAATAATATACATGTAAAACTGCAGCTTGGCAGAGGTATGAAGGTATACAAGTACTACAAAATAATATACATGTAAAACTGCAGCTTGGCAGAGGTATGAAGGTATACAAGTACTAAAAACAAATATACAAGTAAAACTGCAGCTTGGCAGAGGTATGTAGGTATACAAGTACTAAAAACTAATATACATGTAAAACTGCAGCTTGGTAGAGGTATGAAGGTGTACAAGCACTAAAAACAAATATACAGGTAAAACTGCAGCTTGGCAGAGGTATGAAGCTATACAAGTACTAAAAACAAATATACACGTAAAACTGCAGCTTGGCAGAGGTATGAAGGTATACAAGTACTAAAAACAAATATACATGTAAAACTGCAGCTTGGCAGAGGTATGAAGATATACAAGTACTAAAAACAAATATACATGTAAAACTGCAGCTTGGCAGAGGTATGAAGCTATACAAGTACTAAAAACTAATATACATGTAAAACTGCAGCTTGGCAGAGGTATGAAGGTATACAAGTACTAAAAACAAATATACATGTAAAACTGCAGCTTGGCAGAGGTATGAAGGTATACAAGTACTAAAAACTAATATACATGTAAAACTGCAGCTTGGCAGAGGTATGAAGATATACAAGTACTAAAAACTAATATACATGTAAAACTGCAGCTTGGCAGAGGTATGAAGGTATACAAGTACTAAAAACTAATATACATGTAAAACTGCAGCTTGGCAGAGGTATGAAGGTATACAAGTACTAAAAACAAATATACATGTAAAACTGCAGCTTGGCAGAGGTATGAAGGTATACAAGTACTAAAAACTAATATACATGTAAAACTGCAGCTTGGCAGAGGTATGAAGCTATACAAGTACTAAAAACAAATATACACGTAAAACTGCAGCTTGGCAGAGGTATGGAGGTATACAAGTACTATTAGTACTTTACTTTGAGACTTGTTTGTCAAGGAGGCGGAAGCAAAACAAAGCAAAAACATGGTTCATGAAAACAAAATACATTTTAATTTAAGGTCCAAAAACAAATACACACATCTTCTCAAGACAAATAGAAATGAGAAAGTAAATGAACAAAAACTCTGAAAAATTGAGCTGACAAAAAGTCCCAGGAAAACATTTTTGAAGCCGAAAAATCAAATCGGGGAAGAATTGAGAGTCAGAGTTTACCAGGCGTAACTGTAAGACGAGCCGACGCCGGTCTATTGAAATCCAGCGTATATGTTTTGTTTCGAATCCGTTCAACATCTGTTGTCACTGATACACTTGCGCACACCTGACCAGGTGGACATCATCATGGGCATGGACAGCGGCGACCTGTCGGACTTCGTGGAGAACGTGGAGTGGGAGTGTCACGGGATGCCGGCCACCAAGAACGTCATCATGTACGGCTGCTGCTCGGACCCGTACCCCGACATCACCTACACCGTCCTGCTCCAGCGACGCTCCTCCTTCTACATCTTCAACCTGCTGCTGCCCTGCTTCCTCATCTCCTTCCTGGCTCCCCTGGGCTTCTACCTGCCGGCGGACTCCGGCGAGAAGGTGTCCCTGGGGGTGACGGTTCTTCTGGCCCTCACGGTGTTCCAGCTGATGGTGGCGGAGAGCATGCCCCCCTCGGAGAGCGTCCCGCTCATCGGTGAGAGAAGATTTTGATCATCTGTCAGAACCTCGTGAAAATGCCATAACTGTGACTCAAATCACATAGTTGTACGTGTACTTAAACTTAGTATTTTTAGTGCATAAGTGCGTCTCAATTCTAATTATGTGAAATGTAGTGCTTCATACACACTGAATTGTCACTTAAACGCCCACAAAACTGAGTATGGATCATCATATATATATATATATATATATATATATATATTCATATACTGACAGGTGTATTTTCAGCAGCAGTACGAGGATGATACATGTTTGATGCTGATACCGGCGTAAATATCTCGCAAATATTTGTCGAGAATTTGCTACCAGGTACATACACTATCCTGATGCGTACTAACCGCCGGTGTTTTTATGGAAAAAACATCAGACAAAAAACTTGTGTAAGTATACGATCTAGAGAATCAGTAAACCACTTGTTTATGACTAACTTATTCTGTCCTTTCACAGGACAACCTAAAAAAATACATCTTTCATAAACTTGATGCTTTGAGACTTGAATGTCAAGGAGGCCAAAGACAACAAAAAAACATGGTTAAAGATAGAAAAATACATTTTAATTTTAGTGTAAAACAAATACACGATCAATAATAAAAATGGTAGCAGCTAGGTACACAATCCACTAAAGACAAGTAGAAAAGAGAAAGCCAATGAAAAAAAACTCCAGAGTTTACCAGGTGTAACTGTAAGACGAGCCGACGCCGGTCTGTTGAAATCCAGCGTATATGAATACATATATACAACTTTGTTTTTGTTCTCAGGGAAATACTACATCGCGACCATGACCATGGTCACCGCCTCCACCTCCCTGACCATCTTCATCATGAACATCCACTTCTGCGGCGCCGAGGCCAAACCGGTCCCCCAGTGGGCCAAAGTCCTCATCATCGACTACATGTCCAAGATCTTCTTCGTGTACGAGGTCGGCGAGAACTGCACGTCGGCGTCCTCCTCCTCCTCCTCCTCGCTGCCCGGCCAACACGACGACCCCCATCACCAGAGTCACGCCTCGCAGGCCAACGGCAAGGCGGGGGGTCACGTGACCCGAGAGAAGCAGCAGCATCCGGGTCACAAGCACCCGCGACCCCAGACGCCGAAACCACAGCATCACCCCAAGATGAAGGGCCAGCACCACATCTCCAGGGACGAGCAGAGCCACCTCTCCAAGTATGGACAGTACAAGGTCTCCAACGGGAAGATCCCGTCGGGCGAGTGCAAGGACAACCAGAAGGTCCCGTGCTGTCCTGAGGACCAGAAGCCCGGCGTGACCTTTGGCCCCTGCGTGTTCTGCAGCCACGGGTTCCCGGGCGTGGACACCAAGCTGGTCCATAACGTGGAGTACATCGCCAACTGCTTCCGCGAGCAGAGGAGCACCTGCGCCAAAGGAGCCGAGTGGAAGAAGATCGCCAAAGTGATGGACAGATTCTTCATGTGGATCTTCTTCATCATGGTGTTCCTCATGAGCATCCTCATCATCGGGAAGAAACCCTGAGCAACATCTTTAAGTTTATATTTGTGCGAATAAAGTCAGTGGCGTCAGAACATTTGAGATGATGAGACTTTTTTTTTTTAATTGTTTATTAGAACTTTTTTAATGCATGCACATAAAAACAAAAGCTGAATTAAATGCTGCACTTATATTGTAAGGTGGTTTTGTTTTGAATAATTAAATAAAATAA
Source organism: Callionymus lyra (assembly GCF_982586985.1). Lineage (NCBI taxonomy): Eukaryota > Metazoa > Chordata > Actinopteri > Syngnathiformes > Callionymidae > Callionymus > Callionymus lyra. The sequence continues at coordinate 25,258,075 of NC_141826.1, read as the reverse complement.
TCTAAATATTTTTATGATTATAATATTTCGCACATAGTGTTTGGTGAAAATAAATAAATAATTTTCTTAAACCTAGTCTTTTAAATTGAATATATAAAAACGATTGGCAAATACCACTATTTAATTATTAAAATTAAAAAAATAAATACAATTATTTAATGAAAACAAATTTCAATATATAAATGATTTAATTGAGTTATTTAAAAATATTGAATTGCTTAAATATTCCAATAAAAAGCCATCAATAATTAAACTAAAATAAAAAATAACAACCATTCACTATTCTGATGCCACTAATGTACTTCCGTAGTTTTCTATCATCATAAGACACATTTAATCGACATTAATGAATGTATTACTACACAATTGTAAACGAGTTATTTTGTTCGATGACAATTTATTGTGAGAATCAATTTTGACTAATTTTGTAATGACGCATTCTGGCCAGTAAGTGTCGCTACAGAACTTGATCAACTTGTCAAGATGCTGCAGAGGCAATAGCCGTAAAGTACGGTGGCCGGGAAGTGCAGAACCAACACACTAGGCTAAAATTGTCATTAAAAAATATTGAATAAAGAAGAATATTGGATGTAACGTTTTTGTACAACAGAGTTACGTGAGAATAAATGTGAAATGGGTTCACTCTTACGTCACTTCCTGTTTGATTTTGTGGCACATTTTCTTTCCTGTAAGTCAAAAAGGGAAAAGAGCTGAAATCGTTAAAGATAAAAATACAAATCTATTTTTTTTTTACATTTGAAGATGATAAAAGACAAACAAAGCTTCAGCAAATAACATGATTTAAATAAAATTAAAATTAATTATTGACTCTTCATCTCATTTTTTGTTTTCTTGTAATTTGCATTATTTACATGTTTAAAAAGAGAACACATTTATGTTTGTTTGTCTTTATGGAGCCAAGGTCTCAAGCATATACAGTATATGGTAATGTAATTAATTAAGCGTACTACCTTATAACACGTAATAGATGAGAGAAGTGTTATGTAAACTGAAAAAATAAAACGGTGGGTTTAATTAAAATTATAAAGGTAGTCGATAAGTGTAATAATAAGAATAAAAATAGTATCTAAATTTATTTTTATTTTTTATTTTAACGTAACATAATACATGTATTTAAAATTTAGAGTTCTTACAGCCAAAACATTTGATAAATGTATAATTTAATTTTTTTTTCACGTTATAATCTTGTGTAAATGCATAAAGAATTGAATAGAGAAGAATAATTGAATTAATTTAAAAGATGAAATAAGATCCGAGCGTGTAATGACGTCATCAGAATTCAACACGTCATAAATAATGACAGATGGAACAAACTTAACCACAAACTAATGCTGTCAGAAGATCAGAAATCATCGATTATCGATCGTATTATTGATCGTCTCGTCTTCACTCACACATTAAACTCTCGAACGTCAACTCTGTCATTTTTCTCTCATCATTAATGAACGAGCTGTTGTTCTGTCAAGACGAGTAAAGATAATACGATCAACATCAATTATGCAGACGAGACTTGAACCATGAGAATCTCATCATATATTTATGTTCAAGAAAACTCAGGAGAGATTAATAGAAAATCTATAACTCAAGCACTTTTTTTCTCAGTTGATAATAAATAAATAAAATGTTCGATAAAAGTTGGTAAATGTATTTACCCCCCAAACATAATCACTTAATGTATTATAGTTTACGTCATGTTCACTGTTCCGCCAGCAGAGGTCGCTGATCACCAACACACACGGAAGGCGGGTTGAATCTTCAATAATAGATATATTTATTTTGGGTCGTTTATTTTTGTTCCTCTGATAATAACACATTTGTTTCCGGGTTCAGGATTTTTTTTTTTTACAATTTTTAATGAATTAAAACAAATATTGTAATAATAATATCAAACCCTGTTTAGAAAAAAAGAAAGAAAAGAAATTCGTTAAAATGAATTTGTGTCATTCGATTCTTAAAATAAATGAAAACTTTCAAGTTACACATTATTCATAAAAATGATCTAATGCTTGAAAAGACACTTAAATACAAAAGGTTCAACATTTGAAACGTGAACTTCAACATCATGACGTTGTCTGAGTGTCTGGATGTTCAGATGTAAACAAGAAAACTATGAAGAAATCAAACGTGTCATTGTCTTCTTCACTAACCTGGTTGATAAACCTGGTAAATGATTAAATCATGTTTAAATATCAGTGAAATCAAGTGAAACGTTGAATAAAACCTCAGGTTCTGATGTTAAATCCCTGCTTCAGTCTTGAGGAAACGAGAGTTGATTTTCGTCAGACAGTTGATTGACAGGAAGGATGGGATGGAGATGGACGGATGAAGGACGAGTGAAAGCGTGTTCAGGAACCATCAGTAGATTCTGATCCACCGGTCTCAGAACCCGAGCTGGGGTGTAAGTCTGGATCAGATCACTGATGGAAGGTCTGACCATGAATAGATCTGAAAGTAAGAACCAGAATTTTAAAATGATCCTGAAAGAAACTGGCAGCCAGTGAAGAGTTTGAAGGAGAAATGTGAGTTCTTCTACTAGAGCAGCTCAGAATTCTCGCTGCAGAGTTCTATAATATTGCAGTAGTAGTAGTAGTAGTGGTAGTGGTAATAGTATTGGTAGTTGTAGTATGGGTAGTAGTTTAGTAGTAGTGGTACGAGTAGTGGTACTAGTAGTATTGTAGTAGTGGTAGTAGGAGAAGCAGTGGTAGTAGGAGTAGCAGTGGTAGTAGTAGTGGTAGTAGTAGTAGGAGTAGTGGAAGTAGTAGTAATGTAGTAGTGGTAGTAGGAGTAGCAGTGGTAATAGTATAGTAGTAGTGGCAGTAGTGGTAGGAGTAGTAGTATTGTAGTAGTGGCAGTATGGAAGTAGTATTGTAGTAGTGGTAGTAGGAGTAGTAGTATGGTAGTAGGAGTAGTAGTATTGTAGTAGTGGTAGTATGGTAGTAGTATTTTAGTAGCGTTAGTAGTATTGTAGTAGTGGTAGTATGGTAGTAATATTGTAGTAGTGGAAGTATGGTAGAAGTATTGTAGTAGTGGCAGTATGGTAGTAGTATTTTAGTAGTGGTAGTATGGTAGTAGTATTGTAGTAGTGGAAGTATGGTAGTTGTATTGTAGTAGTGGCAATAGTATGGTTGTGGTAGTTATAAATAATAACAGTAAAACTCATACTAGACACAGTGTCTCTAAGAATACTAATAAAAAATGATTACAATATCAAGATGTGTATTTGTATCTTCAGGTGTGTAACACACTTCAACACAACAGTTGTGTGGATCTGATGAACAGATGTGTGTTTTGCTGCGACGACTGATCCAGGTTGTGCTGCGTTCACTGACCCACTCGACAAAAAAATGCTTCGCTGGCAGAAACAAAGTTGCTGAGCAAAATGCCAACGAGCTCTGTGATCGTCTGATAATGCCTTGAATCTCTGGCGGAGATTTGTCGTTAAAGAAGAAGAACCTGACGATACGTGTTTCCTTTTCTCGCCTCTTCAGCAGTTTTTCTGTCGTCCACGACTTTTTCTTCATCTTCACTTTTGATCGTCTTTAATAACCACAGTCCAGACACGACGAGCAGAACAAGAGTTTCTGTGAAAACAACGTGTTTTTGTTTGACAACTTGTCGAAGCAAAAAAGTGTAAAGACGTCGACATCTTTGGATTCATGTCTCTGGAGCAGCAGAGTCCAGCAGCAGAGTCCACTTCATGAAAGATGTTCACGGCTTCAGTTCAACTTGACTGAAATGAAAACGTTTTTTTTTTTTTTTTACCAAAATTAAACAGTTTGCTGCACATTTTTGCAAAATAACTTCAAAACAGAAAAATGGATTTAACATAAAATCTCAGAAAGTCTGAGTTACCATCTGGATCCTCAGATTTTATGAAGATTCTTTACACTCTGATGTGAGGCCAGAGCTCTGGTTCCTGCTCGTGTTTATTAGGTTTGTCGAAACTGTTTTGTGGTAGTAGTATAGTAGTAGTAGTAGTAGTAGTAGTAGTAGTAGTAGTAGTTGTAGTAGTGTAGCAGTTTTGTAGTGCTAGTGGTAGTGGTAGTAGTAGTATTGTAGAAGTGGTAGTAGTGGTATTGGTGGTTGTAGGAGTAGTATTATAGTAGAAGCGGTTGTAGGAGTAGTATTGTAGTAGTAGAAGCGGTTGTAGGAGTAGTATTGTAGTAGTAGTATTGGTTGTAGGAGTAGTATTATAGCAGTAGTAGTGGTTGTAGGAGTAGTATTATACTAGTACTGGTTGTAGGAGTAGTATTATAGTAGAAGCTATTGTAGGAGTAGTATTGTAGTAGTACTGGTTGTAGGAGTAGTATTGTAGTAGTACTGGTTGTAGGAGTAGTATTGTAGTAGTAGTGGTTGTAGGAGTAGTATTGTAGTAGTAGTGGTTGTAGGAGTAGTATTATACTAGTACTGGTTGTAGGAGTAGTATTGTAGTAGTAGTGGTTGTAGGAGTAGTATTATACTAGTACTGGTTGTAGGAGTAGTATTATAGTAGAAGCTATTGTAGGAGTAGTATTGTAGTAGTACTGGTTGTAGGAGTAGTATTGTAGTATTAGTGGTTGTAGGAGTAGTATTGCAGTAGTAGTGGTTGTAGGAGTAGTATTATACTAGTACTGGTTGTAGGAGTAGTATTGTAGTAGTAGTGGTTGTAGGAGTAGCGTTATAGTAGAAGCTGTTGTAGGAGTAGTATTGTAGTAGTAGTGGTTGTAGTAGTAGTATTGTAGTAGTAGTGGTTGCATGAGTAGTATTGTAGTAGGAGTGGTTGTAGGAGTAGTATTCTAGAAGCGGTAGTAGCAGTTGTAGTAGTAGTGGTAGTAGAAGTATTGTAGTAGTGGTAGTAGCAGTATTGTAGTTGTGGTAGTAGTGGTAGAAGTAGTATTTTGTAGTGGTAGTAGTAGTATTGTAGTAGTGGTAGAAGTAGTATTTTGTAGTGGTAGTAGTAGTATTGTAGTAGTGGCAGTAAGGTAGTAGCTTCAGTTTCCCTCGATCTGACTCAGCAGAAAAGATCCAAATATTGTAACGACATCATTTCAGCTTCTTTTCTTCTGGATGTTCTTCCATTAAAATGTTCCTTCAAGTGGAACGAAGAGGAACAAAGACCTTGTTACGACCTTTAAAGTTTTAATATCGTCAGCAGATCCATAGTTTCTCCATCTTTCCTGCAGAAGATTCTCTTCCTCTCGTTCATTTACTGTTTTCTTCAGCCGCACAAACAAACTCTTCTGTTTCCTCTCGTCTCATAAATCCTGACATAAAACCGTCGTTATGATTCACTGGAGTTTCTTTTCGTTCGCTTCGCTCGCTGGTGTCGTTTACGTCTGACCTCCACAGCTCGACCACTGCTGCCCCCTGCAGGCCTGAGCTGTACCTGCAGCAGCGGATCTCCACTTCCACTGCTGACTCAGTTCCAGATAAGATCCAGTCGTTTAGAGGTTTGTGTTCTTCGTGTTCAAGCAGACGTTAAACTACGAGAACATTTGTGTTCATTTTTACTGACGTTATTTAGTGGCTTTGATCTGGTTTACAAACCAAGAGTCAACGTTTACAAGATTAAATCATAAAGGTTTAGACGAATCCATTATTGTTTTTCCTTTTCTCTCTGTTTTCTTTTCTCACTCTTTTATTCATGCCTGATTGATGAGTCACCGTAGTATTACTTCACCAGTCACTGTAGTATTACTCCATGAGTGACCGTAGTATTACTTCACCAGTCACTGTAGTATTACTCCATGAGTGACCGTAGTATTACTTCACCAGTCACTGTAGTATTACTCCATGAGTCACGTAGTATTACTTCACCAGTCACTGTAGTGTTACTCCATGAGTGACTGTAGTATTACTCCATGAGTGACCATAGTATTACTCCACGAGTCACCCTAGTATTACTCCAAGAGTCACCGTAGTATTACTCCAAGAGTCACCGTAGTATTACTCCACTAATCACTGTTGTATTTCTCCGCGAGTCACTGTAGTATTACTCCACGAGTCACTATAGTATTACTCCAAGAGTCGCCGTAGTATTACTCCACGAGTCACTTTGGTATTACTCCGCGAGTCACTGTAGTATTACTCCACGAGTCACTATAGTATTACTCCAAGAGTCGCCGTAGTATTACTCCACGAGTCACTGTGGTATTACTCCGCGAGTCACTGTAGTATTACTCCACGAGTCACCGTGGTATTACTCCAAGAGTCGCCGTAGTATTACTCCACGAGTCACTGTGGTATTACTCCGCGAGTCACTGTAGTATTACTCCACGAGTCACCGTGGTATTACTCCATGACTCACTGTAGTATTACTCCACGAGTCACTGTAGAATTACTTAACCAGTCACTGTTGTAATTCTTGGCAAGTCACTGTAGTATTTCTTGGCGGGTCACCCTACTATTGCTTGGAAAGTCACCGTAGTATTTCTTGGCGAGTCACCGAAGTATTTATTGGCGAGTCACCGTAGTATGACTCCACAAGTCAACGTAGTATGACTCCACGAGTCACAGTAGTATGACTCCACGAGTCACAGTAGTATTTCTTAGAGAGTCACTGTAGTATAACTCTGCGAGTCACCGTAAAAATACTACAATGACTAGTTCCTATTTTAAGTGGGTTTATCAGAATATTAATTGAGACACAACCTTCTAGTGGTCATATGGTGGAACTGCAATATAAATATTTCTTACGATCATAAATCTCATGTAACCGTTTACACAACTGTTTACACAAAAATGTCGCTTCTGTTTATTTTTTAATTACCTTGAAAAAGTAAATGTGAAAATGACAAAAACTAGAGTATTTTTTTAATGTGTTTTTTGCAGCTTGAAAAACAAACAAGTGCTTTTTTCCATGAAAACACATAATCATTTTTCCACATGTTTTCTTTTTAATGCATTTTTTGCTCCTAGAAAATGAAAAATCCAATCAATGTTTTTCAAAACTGCAGCAACATTAAATATCGACGTGATTATAAACATGATTTGAGCCTTTTTGTTCAGGCTTCAAACCTCCGTCGACCGAATACTGTTTATAACAAGTGCGGTTTATAATTATGCAAATCATTTTTGTATTTCAGATTTTAAAGATAGAAAATAAGAAACAACCAAAAATCCACTTGAAAAACCTGCTTCACATGTTGAGAAGAGAAAAATATTTGTGTTTAAAAATGGAAAATGAATGAAGGTTCACGTAATATTCACGCTTATCTCTCTATTGGTAGCCTTTCCAGGGTGTCCCTCGCCCCTCTCACTACATTACCTGCCTCGACGTGATGAAGGGAAGGAGCTGAGACAGAATGTTTTTAAAAATGGGTAAAAATAAACAAGTTAACAATATATTTATACCAGGATGTTTAAAATGTGACTGTGGAGTTGAAAATATCAAAACAATAATTCAAAATAAATTGAAAATATGGAACATTAAATACAATATTATATACATATATTATATTACTATTTAAAACATTATTTATTTGTTCTATTTATATATATATTGCACTATTTTTTACTTATTTATATTTATACTTATATATACATTTATTATATGCAATATTTAAAACATTTGTTTATTCTGTTTATATTATATTGCTCTATATAACTTATTAATATTAATATTTAAACAATCACCCTAATGACACAATGACAAAACACGGACACGAAACACACTCAGACTAAAGACACACGCACAAAAATGCCAAAACACACACACACACAACAAGGTCAAAACACACACGCACAAATGCCAAAACACGGACACGAAACACACTCAGACTAAAGACACACGCACAAAAATGCCAAAACACACACGCACAAATGCCAAAACACGGACACAAAACACACTCACACTTAAGACACACACACAAAAATGACAAACGCAGACACACTGGCACAACAAGGCCAAAACACAGACACAAAACACACACATAAAACAAATGCACACAAACGTCAAAACACACGCACAAAAACACCAAAACACACACTAAAAAAACACACTCTTAAGTGTGAAGTGGAAGAAACAGCAGTCGTTTGGTTCGAATCCCAAACGTTTGTGAAGATTCCTGTTCGTCCAGCAGAGTTTGATTCAGTGACGAGTAAATCCTTCAGCCTGGAAAGATTTAATCAGCAGACACTGCTTGAATGGAAAGGTCACATGATGTGTGTGTGTGTGTGTGCTTGTGTGTGTGTGTGTGTGTGTGTCTGTGTGTGTGTGTGTGTGTGTGCGTGAGCCTAATGGTTTTACAGCCAACCTTTCTGTGTAAGTCATTTATCCAGAGACTTGTTTTCCACGACGACCTCCTCCTGAATCATCCCGTCCTCCATCGATCCGTTTATTTCTCCATCATCGCTCGTGTGAGACTCAACAGGTGAACAGGTGTCGGGTCACATGACCAGCTCACCTGAAGCAGAGCAGCTGTGAGTCGGTTAATGACAGGACGATTGTATGATACCATCATGATTAAAAACAAATATTGATCAGTTGAATTTAACATATAAATGTTGAGACAAGACTCATAATCATAATAATAATAGACGAGCCAACAGGCTAACAAGCTAACAAGCTAACAGGCTAACAGGCTAACAAGCTAGCAGGCTAACAAGCTAACAAGTAGCTTCACCTGCATGAAGACTTGAATAAGGAATTTCGTGTTTACCTCCTTCTCTGTGAGTCGATACCATCGATCCTAGTCGTGGCAGGATCGCGATACTTTTGTACTTTTTTCGATCGGCACGTTCACAACGCAAAAACGCGCTTTAGTAAATAAAGTACTCGATGTACAACTACACAAACACCTTGATTATCTCAATGTTCCAGAAAACCTCTTTTCAAAACCTGAACAGCGGAAACCGTTTATTTAGTTTATTCTTTTAATCTTCTTCGTCTAAGGGTTGGGATTATTGAATAATTGGTTCTTTTTAGAGTTATATACATTAATGTTTGTTCATTTTAATGTAGCGACTGGAGCTCAGTTGTCTTTGTCTTCATCTTTCTCCAAAAAAACACTTAAAAACATCCAAATACCTTCATACTGCTCGACTGTCACATCCACCTCATGTTGAAGCCTCTACATGAGAAGAATTGTTCTGGAAAAAACGTAATAACATCTTTATTTTAAGCTTGTTGTAGTAGAAGCTAAAAGGCTAAAATGCTACACAGACAGGAAGTACCCTAGCTGTGTTTCAAATCGCAAAATTGCGTACTTGAACTTTTTTTTAATATATAGGTGCGTCTCAATTCTAAGTATGCGAAATATAGTGACACGTCTTCGTTGCTGATACCAGCGTGAATATCTCGTCAATATTTAGTTTCTAATATTGCTTGAAACCAAATGTGTTGCCAGCAGGTGGCGATAGTGTTCCTACAGCTGTTTGAAATCATTGTTAAATAGTAGTAGAAGAAGAAGCTGTCGCGTCATTTCCTGTTAGTGTGTAGCAGCAGAGTTTGATTTGAGACATACTATCTGTGGAGGATTAGTTACTAGTTAGTACGTACACTATCCTGATGCATACTAACTTCTAGTATACTAAGATAAGTATGTGATTTGAGACATACTATCTGTGGAGAATTAGTTACTAGTTAGTACGTACACTATCCATATGCATACTAACCTCCAGTGCACTAAGAGAAGTATGTGATTCGAGACACAGCACCTGTTTGCTTACTCGAAGTATTCGAGTACTTCCTGTTTGTGTAGCATGTTAGCCTTTTAGCATCTGCTACGAACAAGTTTAAAATAAAGACTTTTTTCCCGAACAATTCTTCTCATGTAGAGGCTTCAAAACAAGATGGACGTTACAGACGAGCAGTACGGATGTTTTTAAGTGTCTTTTGGACGAAGCTGAATAAGCTCCAGTAGCTACATTAAAATGAACAAACATTTTTGTCTAGAACTCTAAAAAGGAACAGATTATCTGAAAATAATCCAACATTAGTCGACGTGAGCGTAGAGAAGGACTGATGTTTGTGTGAACTATCACTTTAATTTAACGTCTTTATCCAACATATAAATCTTTACACGTTTTACTTTCATTCATCATCATCATCGTCTTAATACTTATGCTCTTGTGTACAAGTACACTGCTGTAGGTATCTTAGGATCTGGAGCCGGAGTAAACTGGACCATCTTTGAACGAGAGTATGGATTATGTCAGTGACTCATGTGCGTGTCATCGATCCGAGGAAGAGATTTCTCATTAAATGATCAACACTTTGATAATTACGAGCATTTAATCTTGTCATTTGGTGACATTAAATCATCCGATTGTTCAGGCGTGTCGTCTGCGCATGAGTGTCATGTTTAGTAGGCGAGAGCAGCGTTTCTGTGCGAGTCGTGTTCCTCAATCACTGCAGCATCGACCTCCTTCCTCCGGCGTGTTTCACCGACGTCCAGTCGTTCTAATGGGGCTGTTTATTAACGCTGCGTATTGAACGCTTCACACTCTTGTTCTGGCGTCTGCAGCTCCGAGCAGATGTTTGCAGGAGTGTCAGGAGTGTCGGGAGTGTCGGGAGTAACAGGAGTGTCAGGAGTGTCAGGAGTGTAAGGAGTGTCAAGAGTGTCAAGAGTGTCATGAGTGTCATGAGTGTCAGGAGTGTCGGGAGTGTCGGGAGTAACAGGAGTGTCGGGAGTGTCGGGAGTGTCGGGAGTAACAGGAGTGTCAGGAGTAACAGGAGTGTAAGGAGTGTCAAGAGTGTCAAGAGTGTCATGAGTGTCATGAGTGTCAGGAGTGTCGGGAGTGTCGGGAGTAACAGGAGTGTCAGGAGTGTCATGAGAGTCAGGAGTGTCAGGAGTGTCAAGAGTGTCAGGAGAGTCAGGAGTGTCAAGAGTTTCAGGAGTGTCGGGAGTGTCGAGAGTAACAGGAGTGTCAAGAGTGTCAAGAGTGTCATGAGTGTCAGGAGTGTCAGGAGTGTCAGGAGTGTCAAGAGTGTCAAGAGTGTCATGAGTGTCGGGAGTGTCAGGAGTGTCAGGAGTGTCAAGAGTGTCAAGAGTGTCGAGAGTGTCATGAGTGTCAGGAGTGTCAGGAGTGTCAGGAGTGTCAGGAGTGTCAGGAGTGTCAAGAGTGTCAAGAGTGTCGGGAGTGTCGGGAGTGTCGGGAGTAACAGGAGTGTCAGGAGTGTCAGGAGTGTCAAGAGTGTCAAGAGTGTCGGGAGTGTCGGGAGTAACAGGAGTGTCAGGAGTGTCAGGAGTGTCAAGAGTGTCAAGAGTGTCAGGAGTGTCAGGAGAGTCAGGAGTGTCAAGAGTGTCAAGAGTGTCAAAAGTTTCAGGAGTGTCGGGAGTGACAGGAGTGTCAAGAGTCTCAAAAGTGTCAAGAGTGTCAAGAGTGTCATGAGTGTCATGAGTGTCAGGAGTGTCAGGAGTGTCAGGAGTGTCAAGAGTGTCAAGAGTGTCAAGAGTGTCATGAGTGTCAGGAGTGTCAGGAGTGTCAGGAGTGTCAAGAGTGTCAAGAGTGTCAAGAGTGTCAAGAGTGTCAAGAGTGTCAAGAGTAGTGTCAAGAGTAGTGTCAAGAGTGTCAAGAGTGTCAAGAGTGTCAGGAGTGTCAGGAGTGTCAGGAGTGTCAAGAGTGTCAGGAGAGTCAGGAGTGTCAAGAGTGTCAAGAGTGTCAAAAGTGTCAAGAGTGTCAAGAGTGTCAAGAGTGTCAGGAGTGTCAGGAGTGTCAGGAGTGTCAAGAGTGTCAAGAGTGTCATGAGTGACAGGAGTGACAGGAGTGTCAGGAGTGTCAAGAGTGTCAAGAGTGTCAAGAGTGTCAAAAGTGTCAAGAGTGTCAAGAGTGTCAAGAGTGTCATGAGTGTCAGGAGTGTCAGGAGTGTCAGGAGTGTCAAGAGTGTCAGGAGAGTCAGGAGTGTCAAGAGTGTCAAGAGTGTCAAAAGTGTCAAGAGTGTCAAGAGTGTCAAGAGTGTCAAGAGTGTCAGGAGTTTCAGGAGTGTCAGGAGTGTCAAGAGTGTCAAGAGTGTCATGAGTGACAGGAGTGACAGGAGTGTCAGGAGTGTCAAGAGTGTCAAGAGTGTCAAGAGTGTCAAAAGTGTCAAGAGTGTCAAGAGTGTCAAGAGTGTCATGAGTGTCAGGAGTGTCAGGAGTGTCAAGAGTGTCAAGAGTGTCAAGAGTGTCAAGAGTGTCAAGAGTGTCAAGAGTGTCAAGAGTGTCAAGAGTAGTGTCAAGAGTGTCAAGAGTGTCAAGAGTGTCAGGAGTGTCAGGAGTGTCAGGAGTGTCAAGAGTGTCAGGAGTGTCAGGAGTGTCAGGAGTGTCAAGAGTGTCAAGAGTGTCAAGAGTGTCAAGAGTGTCAGGAGTGTCAGGAGTGTCAAGAGTGTCAAGAGTGTCAGGAGTGTCAGGAGTGTCAAGAGTGTCAGGAGTGTCAAGAGTGTCAAGAGTGTCAAGAGCGTCAAGAGTGCCAAGAGTGTCAAGAGTGTCAGGAGTGTCAACATGTGACATAAACATGGTATAATCATGTTTGAAAACTGACATAAACATGTGACATAAACACGGTATAAACATGTTTGAAAACTGACATAAACATGTGACATAAACACGGTATAAACATGTTTGAAAACTGACATAAACATGTGACATAAACACGGTATAAACATGTTTGAAAACTGACATAAATATGTGACATAAACACGGTATAAACATGTTTGAAAACTGACATAAACATGTGACAGAAACACGGTATAAACATGTTTGAAAACTGACATAAACATGTGACATAAACATGGTATAATCATGTTTGAAAACTGACATAAACATGTGACATAAACACGGTATAAACATGTTTGAAAACTGACATAAACATGTGTCATAAACATGTGACATAAACACGGTATAAACATGTTTGAAAACTGACATAAACATGTGACATAAACACGGTATAAACATGTTTGTCGTTCAAACTGAATCCAAGAACAAGATTCACTTCCTTTAGGGAACAAATGTCGTGTGTGTGATGTTACATCAGTCGAAGTCAATAAAGTTTATAGCTTCACAAAGATGGAACTACAGGCGCGACTGAAATAATGAGTCTTCATGCAGCTTTGACTTTAACTTACGGAAGAAAAGTCGTATCATTGAACTGTTTCTGTTGTTATGATTATCTTTCATTCCTTGGATCGTCAACAATAGACTCCACTGGAACAAATGTTTCTTTACATTTGTTACGATCACAGTCATTTATTCATGTTCCTGGGCGTGAGCCGGAACATGAATAAAACCTGTGGCCAGTAACACTGAGAGAAACTCAAATCTCAGTAATTAGTGTAAAAAGTTTCAAGCCGACACAAGAACGTGGGAAGAAAATGTTTGAATAAATATCGTTTTCTTTAAACGAAAAGCGAAGAACTCCAGGTTCTCCCGAGGGTTCAAGAACATGTGCGAGGGTTCAAAACACTCAAAAGAATGTCGTTGACATAACCTGACATCCCTGAACGAAAGAGAAAAACTTGTCTCTCCGTCTCTCATCCTTTCATCACAATCTTCTTTGAGTCTCACAGAATCAACAATAGAATCGATCGTCACTAATCTTCACGGTTTCTTGCTTCGTTTTCAAAGAACCAGTGATTCTCGTCCATCATGGGTTCACGTTCTTCAGCTCAGAATACATGGAACATGTTGTACTTCCTGTATTTACAAGTAAAACTTACTTCAAACCTCCAGTTGCATGAAAAGTTGTATCAAATTATTCCAGCTGCAGGTTTATGATCGTTGTAGTATTTCATGAAGTACTGATGAAATGATAATAGTGTCTCTTCATTGATGGTCATAATGTTGTTGTTCAAGGTCACGTGACTCCAGGATCAAGACCTGATCACTTGTATCTGTCAAAGGATTTGATCTACAGTCATTTCACTGGATGGTTGAGTGTATTTGTATTATAAAATACTACAAAGTCTTCCAGCGAAATATAAAGAAGCATCCTGGAGTAATACTACGAAGCTTTGCAGATAAATGCTATAGAGCCTTTCAAATAAATACTACAAAGCGCAATAACACTTTGAAGCCTCGCAGAAATACTCTGAAGCTTTGGTGAGTAATACTACTACAAAGCTTCAATGAGTATTACTACGAAGCCTTGGAGAGTATTACTACGAAGCCTCGTGGAGTGATACTACGAAGCCTCGTAGAGTGATACTACGAAGCCTTGGGGAGTATTACTACGAAGCCTCGTGGAGTGATACTACGAAGCCTCGTAGAGTGATACTACAACGCCTTGGGGAGTATTACTACGAAGCCTTGCGGAGTGATACTATGAAGCCTCGTAGAGTGATACTACGAAGCCTTGGGGAGTATTACTATGAAGCCTTGTGAAGTGATACTACGAAGCCTCGTAGAGTGATACTACGAAGCCTTGGGGAGTATTACTACGAAGCCTCGTGGAGTGATACTACGAAGCCTCCTAGAGTGATACTACGAAGCCTTGGGGAGTATTACTACGAAGCCTTGTGGAGTAATACTACGAAGCCTCCTAGAGTGATACTACGAAGCCTTGGGGAGTATTACTACGAAGCCTCGTGGAGTGATACTACGAATCCTCATAGAGTGATACTACGAAGCCTTGGGGAGTATTACTACGAAGCCTCGCGGAGTGATACTACGAAGCCTCGTAGAGTGATACTACGAAGCCTTGGGGAGTATTACTATGAAGCCTCGTGGAGTGATACTACGAAGCCTCGTAGAGTGATACTACGAAGCCTTGGGGAGTATTACTACGAAGCCTCGTGGAGTAATAGTACGAAGCCTCCTAGAGTGATACTACGAAGCCTTGGGGAGTATTACTACGAAGCCTTGCGGAGTGATACTACGAAGCCTCGTAGAGTGATACTACGACGCCTTGGGGAGTATTACTACGAAGCCTTGCGGAGTGATACTATGAAGCCTTGTAGAGTGATACTACGAAGCCTTGGGGAGTATTACTATGAAGCCTTGTGGAGTGATACTACGAAGCCTCGTAGAGTGATACTACGAAGCCTTGGGGAGTATTACTACAAAGCCTCGTGGAGTGATACTACGAAGCCTCCTAGAGTGATACTACGAAGCCTTGGGGAGTATTACTACGAAGCCTCGTGGAGTAATACTACGAAGCCTCCTAGAGTGATACTACGAAGCCTTGGGGAGTATTACTACGAAGCCTCGCGGAGTGATACTACGAATCCTCATAGAGTGATACTACGAAGCCTTGGGGAGTATTACTACGAAGCCTCGTGGAGCGATACTACGAAGCCTCGTAGAGTGATACTACGAAGCCTTGGGGAGTATTACTATGAAGCCTCGTGGAGTGATACTACGAAGCCTTGGGGAGTATTACTACGAAGCCTCGTGGAGTGATACTACGAAGCCTCCTAGAGTGATACTACGAAGCCTTGGGGAGTATTACTACGAAGCCTCGTGGAGTAATACTACGAAGCCTTGGGGAGTATTACTACGAAGCCACGTGGAGTAATACTACGAAGCCTTGGGGAGTATTACTACGAAGCCTCGTGGAGTGATACTACGAAGAAATCAGTAGCAAACACTGTCAGACTTCAGGTACGAAGACGAAGAACAAACGAGAGTCGACACAAACATGGACCTCAGACGACTGGACTCGTCTCTGCTGCTCTCGCTGATCCATCTGTTTGTCTTCGTGTCTCCAGCTTCAGTCCAGAGCTTCAGTCCAACAACTGACAGGACCTCGGGAGGTAAAGTCTCCGAACACCAGAGAAGAAAAGATATATTTGGAGACAGTTTCTTGCTTTTTCAGGCTTTCATTTTGCTGGAGTGTTTTTTAAGAGTGTGTTGAAGTTTCCCGTGTGTTGTGAGTCTCTGTAGTGAACCTGCTGCTGACAAACCCTCAGGCTCGCATGAATAAAATATCACAGATATTTTTGGACTGATATCCGATGGACTTACCTAAGTAACAGCATCTCCACTGTACTGCAAATACACCCGCAGAATACTGCAGAGTCAGGATTCAAACATGTGGATTCACTTGAACCATCGTTTTCTGAGTGTTTGTCCTGCAGCTTCCATTAGAAACAATAAGTTGTGTTTAAATATTTGCTTCTTATTAAAAATTTGATGTTAAATCATGTCTGAGCTCATGATTTGAAGAACATATTTGTTTAATACTTACAAGGACTCATGAAACACTGTACATCCACACAAGAGCTGTGGAGTAATACTACAAAGTATGTCAGAGTAATACTTCGAAGCCTCGTAGAGTAATACTACGAAACCTCACAGAGTAATACTACAAAGTCTGTCAGAGTAGTAATACGAAACCTTGCGGAGTAATAATACGAAGCCTTGCAACATAATAATATGGAGCTTTGCATAGTAATACTATGAAGCCTCAAGTAGTAATACTACGAAATCTTGTGGAGTAATACTACTAAGTCTCTCAGAGTAATACTGCGAAGCCTTCGGGAGTAATACTATGAAGCTTCCGGGAGTAATACTATGAAGCTTCGTGGAGTAATACTAAGAAACTTTGTGGAGTAATAATACGAAGCCTCGCATCATAATACTATGGAGCCTTGCATAGTAATACTATGAAGGCTTGTGGAGAAATACTAAGAAGCCTCGTGGAATAATAATATAAAGCTTTGAGGAGTAATACAACAAAGCCTCGCAAAGTAATACTGAGAAGCCTTGCAGAGTAATACTACGAAAGCCTAACTGAGAAATAATACAAAGCCTTGCAACATAATACTATGGAAACCTTGCAGAGAAATACTATGAAGGCTTGCGCAGAAATACTAAGAAGCCTCGCGGAATAATAATACAAAGCCTCATGGCAAATACTACGACAACTGGTGGAGTAATACTACGAAGTCTCTCAGAGTAATACTACGAATCCTCCGGGAGTAATACTATGAAGCTTCATGGAGTATTACTACAAAGCCTCGTGGAGTAATACTACAATTTTTGCGGAGTAATAAAACAAACCCTCGCAACATAAAACTATGGAGCCTTGCTTAGTAATACTATAAAGCATCACATAGTAATACTACAAAGCCTCGCAGAGAAATACTACGAAGCCTTGCGGCAATTACCACAAAGTCTGTATTATTTATTACATTTTCTTTTAAATGAAATAATGATAATTAAAATATATATAATATTTACTACTAACTATACATTGAATCTAATATTGACTATATATTGATATAGTATAAACTAAACCATATAGTGATATATTGAACTATGAAGTTTATTTAGATCTTGATGAACTTTTTTGTGAAAAATAAAATGTAAATTTTCAATATTTATCTCCTCGTTTGATTTAAAGCAACGTAAACCAAACATATTTCTCCACTCATGGATCATTTCAAACTTCTTATTTGAAGCCGCAGCAGCTTCAAGCATCGTTGAGGTCATGAGAACATGTTGCAGGATTCAATCCTCACGGTTCACCAGGGACCTGTGGAGCTGCAGAGTCCGGGTCATTAAGAGAGTCCACCTCCCTGGACCTGAACAGATCTCAGCACCTGTGAAATGGATGGTCGTGACATTTGAAGAAGACATTCATCGTCTCCAGAGAGTCGCTGACGCACGATCCAGCAGAGGATGAAGACGACGACCACGATCCAGGACTCCACTGAAGACCGGCTCTGACGCTGATGGACTCCACTTGGACTCTGGTATCATTTCCTTCAGAGATCTGGGTCAACGTGAAACATGTGCCTGTGAAATATTCTGCTCTTGCTTTTAACATCCAAATTTAGTTCAACCTGATCTTGGCAACTCGTCTGTGCGACCAGAACGACTGCGTTTTTCCTGAGATGACTTATGTAAACAATATTTGTGTCCTTTGATCATGCATGTGTGTTATTTGATTATTTATGTGCATCATGTGAACAATATCTATGTCATGTGATAATTTATGTGTATCATGCGATACATGTTATGTGTGTCATGTGATATATTTTTATGCGTGTTATGTAATATATTATATGCGTGTCATGCGATACATGCTATGTGTGTCATGTGATATATTTTATGCGTGTCATGCGATACATGTTATGTGTGTCATGTGATATATTATATGCGTGTCATGCAATACATGTTATGTGTGTCATGTGATATATTTGATGTGTGTCATGTGATATATTTTATGCGTGTCATGCGATACATGTTATGTGTGTCATGTGATACATTTGATGTGTGTCATGTGATATATTTTATGTGTGTCATGCAATACGTGTTATGTGTGTCATGTGATATATTATATGCGTGTCATGCGATACATGTTATGTGTGTCATGTGATACATTTGATGTGTGTAATGTGATACATTTGATGTGTGTCATGCGATACGTGTTATGTGTGTCATGTGATATATTATATGCGTGTCATGCGATACATGTTATGTGTGTCATGTGATATATTTTATGCGTGTCATGCGATACATGTTATGTGTGTCATGTGATATATTTTTATGCGTGTTATGTAATATATTTTATGCGTGTCATGTAATAATTTACATGCGTGTCATGCGATACAAGTTATGTGTGTCATGTGATATATTTTATGCGTGTCATGCGATACATATTATGTGTGTCGTGTGATACATTTGATGTGTGTCATGTGATATATTTTATGCGTGTCATGCGATACATGTTATGTGTGTCATGTGATATATTTGTATGCGTGTTATGTAATATATTTTATGCGTGTCATGTAATAATTGACATGCGTGTCATTCGATACATGTTATGTGTGTCATGTGATATATTTTATGCGTGTCATGTAATAATTGACATGCGTGTCATTCGATACATGTTATGTGTGTCATGTGATATAGTTTATGCGTGTCATGTAATAATTGACATGCGTGTCATTCGATACATGTTATGTGTGTCATGTGATATATTTTATGCGTGTCATGTAATAATTGACATGCGTGTCATTCGATACATGTTATGTGTGTCATGTGATATATTTTATGCGTGTCATGTAATAATTGACATGCGTGTCATTCGATACATGTTATGTGTGTCATGTGATATATTTTATGCGTGTCATGTAATAATTGACATGCGTGTCATTCGATACATGTTATGTGTGTCATGTGATATATTTTATGCGTGTCATGCGATACATGTTATGTGTGTCATGTGATACATTTGATGTGTGTAATGTGATAATTGACATGTCTATCATGCAATACATGTTATGAGTGTCATGTAATATATGTTATGTGTGTCATGTGATCATTTACATGTGTGTCATGCGATAAATGTTATGTGTGTCATGTGATATATTTTATGGGTGTCATGTAATAATCTACTGTGTCATGCGAACACTTTGGACGTCATTTGAATAAAATGTGATATTTAATGATTTATAGGAACATTCTGTTTGTGGTTTGATGGTCATTTGTGTCATGTGATCATGTTTGTGTGTCATGTGATCATGTTTGTGTGTCATGTGATCATGTTTGTGTGTCATCACATCAATATGTTTATCAAATGGTGTGAGACGGGATTTGAACCAGTGACCATCAGGTGCCTTCAGTCAACATGAGCGATGAAAATATCAAACGTTGTTGAAGATTGTGCTGAGTCTGCATTAAACACTAACACCTCCTGCTCTTCATCACGTTGATGTTTATCCTCATCATCATCATCTGATACCAGAGCCTCGTGATAAAGGCCTCCAGACCCCAGACCTCCAGACCCCAGCCCTCTCCATGTCTCCCTGGACATCCATCACGTTCACACGTCCACAGATGGGGATGAAAAGATAATGAAAACCATCCAAACTAGTTTCTCTCTCCTCGTCTTCAATAAACCGAGCTCATTAAAAGTTATCGTCGCAGCCTGAGACGTAAAAAAGAACAATTATTATATAAGAGTTAAATCCATGTTCCTGGTGTCACTGCAGGGACCAGAAACACCAGCAGACGTTCGTGAACAAACTGATCGTCACCTTCAGAAGCTTCTTCACATGTTGATGAAAACAAAACCAAACTGAATTCATTTTCTATTGTTTGTGTTCCATTCATCCTTGTTTTACACTCAAGGTCATTTATATGAGGATTTTGGTTTGATCCATCCATCCATCCATCCATCCATCCATCCATCCATCCATCCATCCATCCATCCATCCATCCATCCATCCATCCATCCATCCATCCATCCATCCATCCATCCATCCATCCATCCATCCATCCATCCATCCATCCATCCATCCATCCATCATCCATCCATCCATCCATCCATCCATCCATCCATCCATCCATCCATCCATCCATCCATCCATCCATCCATCCATCCATCCATCCATCCATCCATCCATCCATCCATCCATCCATCCATCCATCCATCCATCCATCCATCCATCCATCATCCATCCATCCATCCATCCATCCATCCATCCATCCATCCATCCATCCATCCATCCATCCATCCATCCATCCATCCATCCATCCATCCATCCATCCATCCAACTTTTCTTCATGTTGCAGTGATCCACCAGAAAAAGAGGGGATCAATAAAATAGTAGAATGAAGTGATAAAAGGAATAGAGAAAAAGAAGAGGCAGAAAAAAAGAAAAGAAAATTAGCGGAAGAGAGAGACGAATCTAAATACATATATTAGAAAATAATTAGTTAAATAATTCAAATTTAAAAAAATGAAAAAATAAAACTTATATTAAATGAAAATAATAAGAGAACAATAAAACAAAAGAGTAAATAAAAATATGAATCTTTCATAAAATAATACAACTAATAAAAAACTATAAACAAATGAATGAAAATGATTTAAGTTAAAGCAATAGACAATTAAGAATCTTTTTATTAGTATTATTTATTGAACGTATTAGTTTGATATAATCTACATATATATACATATGTGCACATATATAGCACATTAACAAAAGTTTGTACTTTGACTTTTTGATTTTTGTTTAACTTTACTTTACTGTCATTTGTTCCCCAGATATTCCAGGTTTCATGAAAGTACATTTTCCAACATTTCTGAAACATCTTCAGTGGCTGTTATAGCAGAAACTTTTTGATGTTTCGACCTCAGGTAGATTGAACTACAGACGTGACCTTCAGGCGACGGTAAAGAGTCAGTGATGAGGTTCAATAATGTGAAGATGCTGGAGGTGAAGATGATGTTCGATGATGATTAAGACAATTACGTGATTAAAACTAATTCAACTAATGATGTCGACCATAATGTCGCTTCAAACCTGTTCTTAAAAGAACCTCTGAGGGTTTTTTTTATCTCCATCTGAAACTTGAAGCTTCACTTTTATGATGTTATGATGTTTTAATATTAGTTTCTAATGTCGTCAAGAAGAAAATCTCATCAGAAGATGAAAGAAAACTTTCCTCCTCAATAATCTGAAACTAAAACTTGTTAAACATTGATTTGTTGATTTCATCTTCAAGATCAATCCAACAATATCTTATTCTTACTTTCTTTAGACAGAAACAAGTCTTTGTAAATATTAAAACCTTGACGAATCAGTCAAGAAAACAATCCATTTGTTTGGTTAAAAGTATATTTTTCTACATGTTTGTGTCTCTGATCCATTACATCTTTAAAATGAAAAGAATGGAAAACAAGAAGTGATTTAATTGCATTCACAAGTATTAACTGTTATTAACATCAACACCTGAGAGTCTCCGAACACTTAAGAAAGCTCCAAATACCAGAATGAAACAGCAAAAATAGAAGATCTTTGATTTAATGCACCAGAGTCATCAACGTCAACCCAGAAGTAAATTAATCCTTCACCGATAATAGTTCTTTTAGTTTGAAAAACACTGACATTGAAGCAAGAAAACTCTATAAACAAACATCTATAAAAAACATCTAACTATTGTGAGTTGTGATTGATATAATTTCTTTTAGTACCTTCTTTATATATTTATATTATATAATATGTAATTTTTACCTGAAATTATTATATTCTTTCATTTTTACACTAACACTAAACCATAACAAATATATTTTATGTTTTTTTTCTTTTTTACCTTTGCCAATATTTTTTTAAAATTTGGTATTTCCCATTTTTAAGAATTATTTAATGTGTTATTTTCTTAGTTAAAAACCCTAACCCTAACCCTAACCCTAACCATGACCATGACCATAACCATGACCATAACCATAACCATAACCATGACCATGACCATGACCATAACCATGACCATAATCATAACCATAACCATAACCATGACCATAACCATAACCATGACCATGACCATGACCATGACCATGACCATGACCATGACCATAACCATAACCATGACCATGACCATGACCATGACCATGACCATGACCATGACCATAACCATAACCATAACATGACCATGACCATAATCATAACCATAACCATAACCATAACCATGACCATGACCATGACCATGACCATGACCATGACCATGACCTTAACCATAACCATAACCATGACCATGACCATGACCATGACCATAACCATAACCATGACCATGACCATGACCATGACCATGACCATAACCATAACCATAACCATGACCATGACCATAACCATGACCATGACCATGACCATTACCATAACCATAACCATAACCACGACCACGACCACGACCATGACCATGACCATGACCATGACCATGACCATAATCATAACCATAACCATGACCATGACCATGACCATGACCATGACCATGACCATGACCATGACCATGACCATGACCATAACCATAACCATAACATGACCATGACCATAACCATAACCATAACCATAACCATAACCATAACCATAACCATAACCATAACCTTTACCATATCCATAACCATAACCATGACCATGACCATGACCCTAACCATAACCATAACCATAACCATAACCATAACCATAACCATAACCATAACCATAACCATGACCATGACCATAGTGTGATACCATAACCATAACCATGACCATAACCATAACCATAACCATAACCATGACCATGACCATAACCATAACCATAACCATAACCATAACCATAACCATAACCATAACCATAACCATAACCATGACCATGACCATAGTGTGATACCATAACCATAACCATAACCATAACCATAACCATAACCATAACCATGACCATGACCTTAACCATAACCATAACCATAAGCATAACCATAACCATAACCATAACCATAACCATAACCATAACCATAACCATAACCATAACCATAACCATAACCATGACCATAGTGTTAACCATAACCATAATGTTAACCATAACGTAGAAATAACTGGTGTTAGTTTGGGTCGTTGTTCTAATAATGAACTAAAAGCTCTTTAGATCCACAGAACCATCAGTCGAGGAGCAGCTGAATGTAGAAGGAAACAGGAAGTAACCGAAGACGCCAGGGTTTGTTATCGGAGATTAAGTCAGAGTGAAATTTACAAGAGCGAGGGAAGAAGAAAGTAAGCAAAGAGAGAGTGTGCGTTGAATTATTCAGCGCCCCCTGTCTGTGTGAGTTAGCATCAAACCAGTCCAGGGCGTCCACTGGAGCTGCAGCGTCGAGGACAACAGCGAAGAGAACGTCGTGCACGTGAAGCTCCGGCGTGTTCTGAGGCGACACCGATGGTTACATGTGGACGTGACGACCAGACAGAAGCTGTGAGTCTGAACCGAGGGTGAATAATTCAGAAGATGACGAGAGGAGGCAGCAGGTGACCCTGAAGACGAGAGCGAGGACACGCTCGTCTCTGCTGGCCTCGGTTCCTCTTCCTGCGATCATGGAAACAAACGTGCGATCAAGACACTGGTTACAACAGGTTTGAGGTTAAAGACGCCTCAGAAGAATAATAAAGGTTAAAATCACTATTCAAATAAACATAAAGTCATAAAGTTCATTTGGTTTAAACAGGTTTGATTGAATCTTAGTATCTTAACATTGAGAATAATTGAATTTATTATTTAATGTATTTATTTGTATATATCATGTATATTATTATCATTATCTTATTTCAAATAATTAAATCCTAAACCATAACAAATGTAATTGTTTTTATCTTTAATTTAATATCATTTAAAAAAATATATTTTTTTCTTTTTTCCAAATGTGTGAGTGTTTTAATTAATAGTGTAAACTTAAACCATCAAAAATGGTATTCTTTTCATTTTTGTTAATTGAACCTTTTTTTTAATATTTCTTTTATCAATTTAATAACTTCTTTAAATTTTTAACAATTTTCCATTTATTCGTAATATATTTTTTATGATTATATTTCATTGTTTCAATTGTTTTAATTAATAATTCAACCTTACACTAAACCATGACAAATGTATATATTTATTTTAATTTCATTAACGTTTTTAAAGATTTTTAAATGTTAATATCTTCTTGATTTTCTGTATTGTTATTTTTTATATATTCTTATAATATTTTCTAATGATTATATTTCATTGTTTTAATTGTTTCTATTAATAACTCAACCTTAGCTTAAAGAATGACAAATATATTTATTTTAATCTTTATTATTATTTTAATATTAATATCTTCTTAACGTTTTTTTTAATGTTTTATTTCCTTAAAGTTTTCTTTTATATTTTAAAATGTAAATATCTTTCTCATTTATTCGTCCTATATTTTATTGATTTAAGCTTTTTCAACAGTGTATTTTCATCTTAATCTTCTTTTTTAAATGTGTTAATAACATATTTTTATGATTGTATTACAATATTTAAAATGTTTTAATTAATAACTCAACCTATGGAATTCTTTTAATTTTTAATATTTTAACTTTAATATCTTCTGTACCTTTTGAAGAACGATCTCAGAGTTTCTTGAAAAGAAAATAATAAGAAAACTGAGGATTGAATAGTACAAGACGAATGAATGACGAAGGGAGCCGTGGTAATACTCAAGAGGGGGTGAGGATAAATTTAGACCCAGGTGAAGGACATTCAGGTGCGTCACATGGTCCTGTAGGACTTCAACCCTCAACCAGTTCAGACACTTCTTCAGGGCGTCACGCCTTGAAATGTCTTTTTAAAAAATTAACTTGTACCAAGAGTAAAATACATTAAAATCACATTTTATTTTTAACTAATTTTATTTTCATGATTATATTTGGATAAGATTTAAAAATTAACATGGAAATATTCCCAACGTTTGTTCATGTTTGTGTTGCAATAAAACTTTTGTAACAGTTGTTCCGTCCTCCTCAACTAAAGGAAGAATGAAATTCTACTAGATCCCGGCGATGACTGAGGACGAGAGGATACAGTGACTCCAGCAGCTTTTAAAGCTGATGTTTGGACTTATTTTGGTTTGAAAACAAATGAAAGCAGTTACGACTTCGTCAAGAGTCATGTGGTCTGTAAATACTACAACACCAGAGTCAAGTACTCGACAATGCTACAAATATCTCCTTGTTACTACAGTATCGATATATATCATACTGTAGACTCTGTATCATGGTATGTATGGTATCGCCAGATTCTTGTCAATACGCACTTAACACTACAACACATACTGTAATAACTCTTTTGTTATCTCAGGGTCAAGGTGACCCAAAGGCCCGAAAACAAATGTGTTTGCGGTATCCCTTGTATTGTCTCAGGATCAAGATAAACGACCTCCATAACTGCATATGTATTTATGGACGCCAGGGAGGTTGTTGACCTTGAGCCAGAGATGACACAAGGGATACCACAAACACATTTGTTCTTGGGCCATTGGGTCACCTTGACCCTGAGTTGACACAGCAATCTCAAAACTTTTTTACAATTTTTAACTGTTGCGCTGCTCAACAGAACTTGTAGGGAATATTAATCCCCGGTTGTTTTTAATGTTTTGTTGACCTGTGTGTGTGTCTGACACGTGTGCGCTACACAAAAGTGTGTGTTGTGCGACCGACTGCATGAGAAACATTAAACAACACACTCTCTTTTGATCATTTATTGTCACAACAAATAACATTGACATGATGTGAAGACGTGGGACGAGCAGAAAGATTGACGTCCTCGCTTTTTTTTTTTTCATTTGGAGAGTCGGTGAAGGTGGCGGCGCCTCCGACGCGTCGCACGAGTGTCGCCGTTTGAACGCGAGAATTGGGGGCAAAACCGGTAGAAAAACATCGTTGGAGATTCAATCTTGTTGTTTTCAAGACAGAAGTTTTTCTGGTTCCGCGTGAAGATGTTTTTACAACCAATGAAAGTTCGTCCTTCTTTTCATGAACATCTTACGAAAACACCAAATGAAAAACATCCGAAGACATTGAGGAGTGAGTCGTTTTTTTTTCGTCGGCTACTCGTCCGTTAGCTCGTGGAGTCGGTGTTCTCGCCTCGTGAGAACGGTGTGTGTGCGCTCGTTTATCTTCAACATTGAACCTTCACTGACGCAAACGTAGCCGTCGCGCTAACATGCAAAAATGACCTGAAAACCTTCGTTCTGTGCCATAAATTCTCTCGTTACGTACAATCAAACATTTATACAATCGTTTCAAAGAAATATCGGGAAGTTTCGTCTCCGACGTCAAACTGCTGATCGTTTGGTGACAAAAAACAAGACGACATTTTGGACGTTTTGGTGAAAATGTCCGGTTGTGTAGTTCGTCCGCGTGAAGGTGACGTCGCACGACGTGGTGACTCCCGTGGAAATATCTGGATCGAACCAGCAGATGGCGCCAACAGTTTTACATTCCTCTTCATGAAAAGGGGCGGTGGTGGTGTTCGTTAACATGTATGTACAATCGCGGGGCGTCGCCGTGGCGATGGAGCGAGTGGCGGGAAAAGGTGCTCTCGTGGTCGGACGGTGGGGGGGGGTCGGGGGTCATTGTTGGGGGAGTTCTGACCCCTGTTTCTTGGTCTTGAGAGTGTCTATGAGCGACTGGACGCCGCGCTTCACGCTGGTGCTAACTCTGCGCGTCACGGAGTCCGAGGACGGCGACGAGGACGAACTCGCTCGCTGGGACGGCGGTCGAGCCACGAGACACTTCTGGTACCTCAGCTGGTGGACAAGACATGGAGAAGAAAGTCTTTGAACGTTTAACTTTTGACATTTGTTTTTTTTTAAACAGTTATGACTCACTATAGAATATATAGCTATGCTAACCACTACCGCCATCTTCTTTTTGATAAACGGTGAGTCGTGGTTGCATTTATTTCCATAAAAAAGTGACACTATTCTAACAGTAGGGGGAGCTAGAAACAGAAATGTTCAATCTTCAATATTGCTGCCGTGGTATTAACTTTAAATTTGTTTTTTTGCAAAATATTCCCAAATTTGGTTGAATTCGTGTCGCTTAACTATCAAGCTTTTCTATAGAAATACGCATAAAAAGTCCCATGATGCACTGCAGCAATTCAATTCTGAATCAATGACTTTTTAAAATTTTGCTCCTTTGTTTGAGACTCAGCAATATCTCCCACAATCCTGCATGTATTTTTTTTAAATGTATGTTTTACATTTTAGCTCAAAAACATTTAATATTAACTGAAAATATTTGTTTTTTTGTCTCTAGTTTTTACTTAGCTATACTTTTTTTCATTCACAATTAATACAACAATAAAAAATAAGAGACAAAATTCCAAAGTACTTTTTCTTTTAAATAATAGTTAAATTCACTTCATGTTGGCATCTTTTAATATTTACTTGTGAGTTTGTAGTGACACATTTTAGCTTCCGTTGGATCTTTTAATGGTTTCCTGAGCACAGTTTGGGGAAAACAACATGAATTGAATTCAGTCAAATGTCAATCAAGAGGATTTTTATCAATAGTATTTTCCTCACTTAAAAAACTTGAACTAATTAACACAGAAATGTATCATTTTCTTCACACCGGGGGTCACTTTTCGTGACTTCTACACAGTTAAATGAATTTCTATTATCATGAAAATATTCACAGCGTCTGTTCATTTTTGTGTTGCATTTAAACTTCCAGCCACTAGATGGCAGCAGTCAAGACATCCTTCAGGGCTAGAGGAACAATGAGATCCCGGCGATGACTGAGGACGAGAGGATACAGTGAGTCCAGCAGCTTTTAAAGCTGATGTTTGGACATATTTTGGTTTGAAAACAAATGTAAGTAGTTACGACTTCATCAAGAGTCATGTGGTCTGTAAATACTACAACACCAGAGTCAAGTACTGGACAATACTACACATATATCCTTGTTACTACACTATCACAACACCAGAGTCAAGTACTGGACAATACTACACATATATACTTGTTACTACACTATCACAACACCAGAGTCAAGTACTGGACAATACTACACATATATACTTGTTACTACACTATCACAACACCAGAGTCAAGTACTGGACAATACTACACATATATACTTGTTACTACACTATCACAACACCAGAGTCAAGTACTGGACAATACTACACATATATACTTGTTACTACACTAACACAACACCAGAGTCAAGTACTGGACAATACTACACATATATACTTGTTACTACACTATCACAACACCAGAGTCAAGTACTGGACAATACTACACATATATACTTGTTACTACACTATCACAACACCAGAGTCAAGTACTGGACAATAATACACATATATACTTGTTACTACACTATCACAACACCAGAGTCAAGTACTTGACAATACTACACATATATACTTGTTACTACACTATCACAACACCAGAGTCAAGTACTGGACAATAATACACATATATACTTGTTACTACACTATCACAACACCAGAGTCAAGTACTGGACAATACTACACATATATACTTGTTACTACACTATCACAACACCAGAGTCAAGCACTGGACAATAATACACATATATACGTGTTACTACACTATCACATCACCAGAGTCAAGTACTGGACAATAATACACATATATACTTGTTACTACACTATCACAACACCAGAGTCAAGTACTGGACAATACTACACATATATACTTGTTACTACACTATCACATCACCAGAGTCAAGTACTGGACAATAATACACATATATACTTGTTACTACACTATCACAACACCAGAGTCAAGTACTGGACAATACTACACATATATACTTGTTACTACACTATCACAACACCAGAGTCAAGTACTGGACAATACTACACATATATACTTGTTACTACACTATCACAACACCAGAGTCAAGTACTGGACAATACTACACATATATACTTGTTACTACACTATCACAACACCAGAGTCAAGTACTGGACAATAATACACATATATACTTGTTACTACACTATCACAACACCAGAGTCAAGTACTTGACAATACTACACATATATACTTGTTACTACACTATCACAACACCAGAGTCAAGTACTGGACAATAATACACATATATACTTGTTACTACACTATCACAACACCAGAGTCAAGTACTGGACAATACTACACATATATACTTGTTACTACACTATCACAACACCAGAGTCAAGTACTGGACAATAATACACATATATACTTGTTACTACACTATCACATCACCAGAGTCAAGTACTGGACAATAATACACATATATACTTGTTACTACACTATCACAACACCAGAGTCAAGTACTTGACAATACTACACATATATACTTGTTACTACACTATCACAACACCAGAGTCAAGTACTGGACAATAATACACATATATACTTGTTACTACACTATCACAACACCAGAGTCAAGTACTTGACAATACTACACATATATACTTGTTACTACACTATCACAACACCAGAGTCAAGTACTGGACAATAATACACATATATACTTGTTACTACACTATCACAACACCAGAGTCAAGTACTGGACAATAATACACATATATACTTGTTACTACACTATCACAACACCAGAGTCAAGTACTTGACAATAATACACATATATACTTGTTACTACACTATCACAACACCAGAGTCAAGTACTGGACAATAATACACATATATACTTGTTACTACACTATCACAACACCAGAGTCAAGTACTTGACAATACTACACATATATATTTGTTACTACACTATCACAACACCAGAGTCAAGTACTGGACAATAATACACATATATACTTGTTACTACACTATCACAACACCAGAGTCAAGTACTTGACAATACTACACATATATACTTGTTACTACACTATCACAACACCAGAGTCAAGTACTTGACAATACTACACATATATACTTGTTACTACACTATCACAACACCAGAGTCAAGTACTGGACAATAATACACATATATACTTGTTACTACACTATCACATCACCAGAGTCAAGTACTGGACAATAATACACATATATACTTGTTACTACACTATCACAACACCAGAGTCAAGTACTGGACAATACTACACATATATACTTGTTACTACACTATCACAACACCAGAGTCAAGTACTTGACAATACTACACATATATACTTGATACTACACTATCATGATATATCGTATCGTGATTTTTATCATATCCCAGGATTCTTGACAACACAACCCAACTGAAGGATGACGTTATTCTATTTTAATCTTTTTATCATTTTTCTTCGCGTTATTTCTTTTAACCTTTGTTCTTTATATTTGTACTTTGTCATCCCTTGCACTTTGTTATCTGCAATTTACTCTTCTTCTTGTTTTTTATGAAACTATCGTCTGCTGAGAACCGTAAACACAATTTCCCGAAGCAGATCTTCCAGAGGGATTAATAAAGTCAACCTAACATGATCTAATCTAATCTAATCTAAACTCTTTATCATCTCGCGACTGGAACGTCAGCCACGATGAACCATTGAACTACAACAAAATGGCCGCCGCGCTCACCACACACGCCGCCTGCACGGCCTCGGACACGTGGCCGGCGTTGGGGTCGCACCAGAACACGTGGCACTGGAAGTGCTGGTTGCCGGTGTCCATGATGAAGGCGAAGGTGTGGACGTCCCGTCCCACGCCCATGAAGGACAGGAAGCGAACGCGACACTCCACCAGAGGCTCCTCCTCTTCCTCCTGCACACACACACACACACACACACACACACACACACACACACACAAGAGTCAGACGAGCGACAACTTAAAAAAAAACGACGACAAATCTCGCCTTCTCTTTGATGACGGCCAGCGTTGTGTCGGCGATGCTCAGTGTGACCGGAACCCAGTCTTCCTTCCCCGTGGACGAGACCAGGTTCTCGATGGCGGCGTTGATGATGTCCATACCTGTGTCCGCACGACAGGAAGTGTCAACAAAGACATGCTGTGTCTCAAATCGCATACTAGCGTACTCAAAGTTAGTATTTCTAGTGCGTAAGTGCGTCTCAATTCTTAGTATGCGAAATGTAGTGCTCCATTCCAATTTCTTTATTTAATATATTTATTATTTATTATTATTATTTATTATTTATTTATTTATTTAATATATTTATTTAATATATTTATTTAATATATTTATTTAATATTTCATATAATTGTTTATTATTATTTATTATTATTTATTATTTATTTATTTAATATTTTATATAATTGTTTATTCACAATTAATAAACAATTTCCCAAAGGAGACCTCCTGAGGGATCAATAAAGTTTTACCTTACCTTACCTTACCTTAACTTACACACTAAATTTCACTAAAACGCACACAAAACTGAGTATGGATCGATGGACACTAACCACCCTAATCGGCCGCCATCTTAATGACGTTTTAAACGGAAGTTGCGTAATATATATATATATATATATATATATATATATATAAATGAATATACTTACAGGTGCTTTTTCAGCAGCAGTAGGAGGATGATACGTCTTCGGTGCTGATACTGGCGTAAATATCTCGCGAATATTTAGATTTTTATATTTTTTCTTTATTTCTTTTTCTAAACTTGCAAAACGTGCTGCCAGCAGGTGGCGATAGTGTTCCTACAGCTGGTTGCAACCATCGTTAAATAGTAGTAGAAGAAGCTGTCGCGTCATTTCCTGTTAGTGCGTAGCAGCAGAGTTTGATTTGAGACATACTATCCGTGGAGGATTAGTTACTAGTTAGTACGTACACTATCCTGATGATACTAACTTCTAGTGTACTAAGAGAAGTATGTGATTTGAGACATACTATCCGTGGAGGATTAGTTACTAGTTAGTACGTACACTATCCTGATGATACTAACTTCTAGTGTACTAAGAGAAGTATGTGATTTGAGACATACTATCTGTGGAGGATTAGTTACTAGTTAGTACGTACACTATCCTGATGCATACTAACTTCTAGTATACTAAGAGAAGTATGTGATTTGAGACAAACTATCTGTGGAGGATTAGTTACTAGTTAGTACGTACACAATCCTGATGCATACTAACTTCTAGTATACTAAGAGAAGTATGTGATTTGAGACATACTATCTGTGGAGGATTAGTTACTAGTTAGTACGTACACTATCCTGATGCATACTAACTTCTAGTGTACTAAGAGAAGTATGCGATATGAGACACAGCAATGGTAAACAAAGGGGCGGAGCCTATTGATCACCTATCGGTCGAGTCACTGATGTCATTCCGAGATACATCACGTGGAATTTTTGGACGAGCTCTGTCTTTGGCATTGGGAATTCTGGGAAGAGAAAAGACAAACGAAGTAAAAAAAAAAGATACTCTTGAAAGTATTTGGATCAAGATCCAGAACAAATATTCACAGACATGAAAACACAGGAAGTGGGAGAATCGGGGGATTTTCTCCGCGGACGTCCAGCTGCGTCTATTTACGCCGCCGCGCTCACAAGACGATCAAAGAAGATCCGTGACCCGAATCCTTACGAGGATTTCAACCGTGCCCGGTTTAAAGACGTGCGATTATATTCGGGGCGATTGAAAAGACGTAATGAGGGTTTTTTTGGGGGGGATTGAAGCGAGAACTCTCCACGGGGGGTCTAATTGAGGATGGAAACCACAAAAGTACTTTCTGTGGAGTTTAACTCGTGAACACTGAGACTCAAACGTCAGGAAGACAAACGCTGGCGTTCAGGAAGTGGTCGGTTTTAGAAGCGTTTTCAAGTGAAAACCTTTGCAGTTCATTTGGTGTCCACTAGAGGCTTGATGCACAAGTACCCCATGCCAAAAGAAAATCAACTTTTCATTCATTTTCTACTGCTTTATGCCTTGTGGGGGTCGCGGGGAGACTGGAGTCTATCCCAGTATCATAGGGCGAGAGGCAGGGGACACCCTGGACAGGATGCCAGTCTGTCTCAGGACACACAAAGACAGACAACCATTCACACACACACTCATTCCTACAGACAATTTCCCCAAGTTCTCAATCAACCTCTGTATGTTTTTGGACTGTGGGAGGAAACCGGAGTGTCCGGAGTAAACCCACACAACCCGGGAGAACATAAAAACTACACACAGAAAGGTCACAAACCAGTGCCTTCCTGCTGTGAGGCGACCATGCTAACCACTGAAATAACCCAAAATCAACTTTTATGACATAAATATAAATTTATATATATAGTTTAAAAAAAGTCCAAACGTTGTGGGGTTGGTTGACTTGACTGACGAGTGGGCGTGGCCTCAAATAAATGGGTATGGTTTCATGAATTAATTTTCTAAATTAAATATTTTTCATTATTCAAAGCCGTATTTTAATTCAATATGTTGGTATATTAATGTCTCCAGACAATACCAATCATGTACCGAGCTACTTGATCGAGTTCCTAGCCAATCACGCAACGGACAGATGGTCATGTGACATAGAAGCGCAGCATCAACTGAGAATTATACCAACGTTTTTATATTGATTTTAATGGCTACGATTTAAAAAATATTGTATTTAGAAAATGTATTTGACTTTTTTTTATTATAAAATCTAATTCCATGTTATTTAAAGTATTATAAAATAATAATTTATTTAATTTATTCTTATTATTTAATTTATTTGTCTCATAATATTATTGATTTATCCATTTATATTTTGTTGATGATGGATGATTTACTTGTCATTGTTTTAGCGTTGCTGGATAAGACCAGACTTGGGAAATGACTTGGTTGAGAAGTAGTTTTGACAAAATCGAGGAATGTGTGCCTTTGGCAGTGGTTTGCTCACTCAGAGTGCTTTTTCCAGAATGTTTAATGTTTAAAGATCTAAATAGATGTAAACCAGTTGTTTAGAAACAACAACAAAACACATCAAAATAACAACAACAAGAAAGTGTGCGGTTCAACGCCTTCAGATCCAACCTGGTTATCATCAAACATCACGACGAGCAGATTTTATTTCACGCCGATGATGTTTTCATGAAGAATAAAAGGAGTTAAAGTTCGTCAGTAAAGCTCTGACGATGGACCTGAGCCAGCGAAGAGAACCGAGGGACGTCCGACTGAGACCACAGGGATCCACAGACGTCCCTGGAGACCCTGTTCTTCTCGGTCACGTCTCATCATCACCTGGGTTTGAATCCTCGTCTAGTTCCTCCTCTGCTGCTGCACTGACTTCTCCTCTGCTGACAAGGGTTTCCTCCGGGTACTATTGTTTCCTCCGGGTACTATTGTTTCCTCCCACACAGAAGTCAACCTTCTATTTGTGGCCTTGCTTAGTCTCGTCAAGGGAGTTTAATAAAATAACCTTCAGTGGTTCATTTAAAAACAGATACAAATACGCAGAAAACGTTTAGTTTATTCAAATACTTAGTGATACAATATTGTAATACAACAGTTATGTCGTAATCTGTTTTGTGTTTTTTAATAGATTTATTGAACTCACTTTATTTATTCACAAAAACAACTACATTAAAAAAAAAAAAACATTTTAGTTTAAAGTATAATTCAAATTATTACAATTGAATTGAATAAAAAGTAAAGTAATACAATTAGGATAAAAATATATAAACAAGAACATTAACAAAAACAACAATAAAAATATATAGTAATAATAATAATAATAATAATAATAATAATAACTAAATTAACAGCTCTTTCCAAATGATAAATCAAATATTTTTTGATAAAAATACATGTATTTTTCTTAAATAAAGTAACTTAATTTGATTTTGACTTCATTATATCTTCATGACAGATTGATACAGATCCACTAAAACACCCTGTATTGAAATAAATTAAAAGAAAAGTATTTGTTGTTGCTCCGATAATGATTTTAAAAATTACAAAATGTTCGTTTTAGATTTTCTGAATCAACTTCCAACATAAACGCATGTGATGCCGTCCATAAAAAATACATGTATTTACACAAGAAGCCTTTAGTTTGGCACAAATCTACAATCTGAAACATTTGATCATCAAATATCTTAAGAGTTGGATTAATGACAAGGAGTGACAACTATATAAGCTCAATTCAAGTCAATTTTTATTCATAAAACATGCTTCAAAAACAACCAAGGTTGACCAAACACAGGTGCACAAAAACATAAGATGCAACGACATAAAAGACGCACAACTCAGGACACATCATGACACACACAAACGGAAGCGACGGGGGTCCGACTCCACATCATGACAACATCATCAAGGTCATGTTCCTTTCAGCAGGTCTGACTTTGACCTTGAATCAAAGTGGATTCACTAGTTTGTGCGTCACCGAACAACAGCAGTTACACAAAACACTGAGTATATTTGACGATGTCTTGGGGCCACAGAGGCTTCACGACTTCCATGTTTTGAAACTGTCAGAGGAACCTCAGGCTCAGAAGAGTTTGTCTTGAGTCCCGAGTGTCAGAGGATTTGAGCGCCAGCAACGAGGAGGAGGAAGTCACTCCAGAGATCGGTTTAATTTAACAATATTAAAGGATAAAAAGCTCAAGTCTTCTCCGGGATTTATTCCATTTTTTTTTCACGCACAAAAAAACAGGAAGAATCCGATTAATATTTCACACAAAACAAACCTTGTTACACTTCATTTCCACAGCGCTCGGCCTCAATACATCTGCTGGAATATTTCTCTGGTCATAATCGAGCAAACGAGCGGAATCAATGGGAGATAACAGACGTCGTCTGGATTCTTCTCATTATAAGAACATTTCCTCCGAAATACGTTTGTTGGTCACTTAATACTCACGAGCCGTTAGTTCAGAGACTCTTTAGACCCGTAACATATGATGATATATTTATTATAATTCACTATTACTCACATATTTTCATGTCCAAACAAGAAGGATGTGTCTCGCCTGCAGTTCATACAAAACTCTGCAGCCAGAATTCTGAGCCGCTCTAGTAGAAGAACTCACATTTCTCCTTCAAACTCTTCACTGGCTGCCAGTTTCTTTCAGGATCATTTTAAAATTCTGGTTCTTACTTTCAGATCTATTCATGGTCAGACCTTCCATCAGTGATCTGATCCAGACTTACACGATGCACACGATACTACACATTTAAATATATTGTATTTGCTGCTAGTTTTTGCCCACTAAAATTACTAATTTAAACAGCAGATCAACTACAACAAAACCACAGAACTAGTTAGTGATGCGTATTATCAAGAATCTGTTGATACAATATTGTATCGCGATAGAACAATACAATGTATCGTGATACTGTAGTAACGAGGATGTATGTGTAGTATTGTGGAGTACTTGACTCTGGTGTTGTGATAGTGTAGTAACAAGGATATATGTGTAGTATTGTCCAGTACTTGACTCTGGTGTTGTGATAGTGTAGTAACAAGTATATATGTGTAGTATTGTGGAGTACTTGACTCTGGTGGTGTGATAGTGTAGTAACAAGTATATATGTGTTGTATTGTCAAGTACTTGACTCTGGTGTTGTGATAGAGTAGTAACCAGGATGTATGTGTAGTATTGTGGAGTACTTGACTCTGGTGGTGTGATAGTGTAGTAACAAGTATATATGTGTTGTATTGTCAAGTACTTGACTCTGGTGTTGTGATAGAGTAGTAACAAGTATATATGTGTAGTATTGTGGAGTACTTGACTCTGGTGTTGTGATAGTGTAGTAACAAGTATATATGTGTAGTATTGTCCAGTACTTGACTCTGGTGTTGTGATAGTGTAATAACAAGTATATATGTGTAGTATTGTCAAGTACTTGACTCTGGTGTTGTGATAGAGTAGTAACCAGGATGTATGTGTAGTATTGTGGAGTACTTGACTCTGGTGGTGTGATAGAGTAGTAACCAGGATGTATGTGTAGTATTGTGGAGTACTTGACTCTGTTGTTGTGATAGTGTAGTAACAAGTATATATGTGTAGTATTGTCCAGTACTTGACTCTGGTGTTGTGATAGTGTAGTAACAAGAATATATGTGTAGTATTGTCGAGTACTTGACTCTGGTGTTATGATAGTGTAGTAACAAGTATATATGTGTGTAGTATTGTCCAGTACTTGGCTCTGGTGTTGTAGTATTTACAGAACACATGACTCTTTCATTGCTTTCATTTGTTTTCAAACCACTATATGTCCAAACATCAGCTTCAAAAGCTGCTTCAGTCACTGTATCCTCTCCTCATCGATAGAGTATTGTAGAAAAGAATAACGTGTTATATCACCTCTTGATAGTTTCTATCACCTTTACAACTTTACTGAACCCACTTCACTTATGGTGCAGACAAAACGGAGAACTCCCATGATGCCTTTCAACACACTGCTCTAATTAGAGTTTTACAGTTTTCTATTCAAATTCTACTTCTAAGTTTCTATGTCAAAGTCATGGACAGCTGTGATTGGTCGGCTGGTCGGCAAAGCATCAAGGTCAGTCCTTTGCAGAAGTTGTCTATTGCGGGTTTTTTACAGAACATAAGCCTGGAATGAAAAGAGCGACTGAAATCTATATACTGTGAAGAAAAAAAACCCATTTATTCAACACCTTCTGCTTATCTTTTCAGAAGGTTGTTGGCTCGGATCCCGGAGACGCAGAGGAAGGACGAGCGGAGCGTCCGTCGCACGCCAATGATTCAGAACATTTTATTTATTCTTTCAATAAAAGTGTATCTGTTGTCATACGGTTTATCTGAGCAGAACCAGGCTGAGCCCGGACCCTACAGATGGGTCATTATCCCCGGTGTTGGCATCCGTCCCGAAATCAAAACCCTCCTCCCGGTCCCGGTGTGGGACCGCCAACACGTCGCCAACACGCCGCCAACACGCCGCCAACACGCCGCCAACATGCCGCCAACACGCCGCCAACACGCCGCCAACACGCCGCCAACACGCCACTAACATGCCGCTAACACGCCGCCAACACGCCGCCAACACGCCACTAACACGCCACTAACTCGCCGCCAACACGCCGCCAACACGCCGCCAACACGCCACTAACACGCCACCAACACGCCGCCAACACGCCGCCAACGCGCCGCCAACACGCCGCCAACGCGCCGCCAACACGCCGCAAAAACGCCGCCAACACGCCGCCAACACGCCGCAAACACGCCGCAAACACGCCGCCAACACGCCGCCAACACGCCGCCAACACGCCGCAAACACGCCGCAAACATGCCGCCAACACGTCGCCAACACGTCGCCAACACGCCGCCAACACGCCGCAAACATGCTTCCAACACACCTCCAACACGCCACTAACACGCCGCCAACACGCCGCTAACACGCCGCTAACACGCCGCCAACACGCCACTAACACGCCGCCAACACGCTGCCAACAAGCCGCCTCCCCCGGGGAGAAGCAATCACGGGCGAGAAGAACGAGATTGTTGTCTTTCAGCCGTCCACGCTCCCTCGTTCAAGTTACCGCCATGAAAAGATAAGAGCGAGACGATGGCGGTAAATTCCAAAGACCCCGGGGCCCGCCACGAGACAGGCAGAAACATGGAACGCTGCTTGGGTTTTTAATGAGGTTGAAGCTGAAACGCTCCTTAATATTTCATTAACCAGCAGAAAAACAAACACTAAAAACGAGAGGAAAACACACACTGGCGTCAAAGAAAGAGTGACAGCTCGCGTTACCTTGGCGTGGAACGTCGGAGCCGACCTTGGAAAACGAGTCGAGTAAAAAACCAAAACAAAATGTATTTATGTCGTGAGATAATCAAAAATAAGTTTATTAATAATTAAATTCCTTTAAAATTATAATAAATATAAATCATGAAAAACAATGGACAAAGATTTGGAGAAAGTTATTCCATTTCGTAAAGGGCCAAATTAGAAGTAGAATTGGTAGTAAAAGTAGAAGTAGAATTAGTAGTAAAAGAAGGAGTAGAATTAGTAGTAAAAGTAGAAGTGGAATTAGTAGTAAAAGTAGAATAAGAATTAGTAGTAAAAGTAGAAGTGGAATTAGTAGTAAAAGTAGAATAAGAATTAGTAGTAAAAGTAGAAGTAGAATTAGTAGTAAAAGAAGGAGTAGAATTAATAGTAAAAGTAGAAGTGGAATTAGTAGTAAAAGTAGAAGTAGAAGTAGGATTAGTAGTAAAAGTAGAAGTGGAACTAGTAGTAAAAGTAGAATTGGAATTTGTAGTAAAAGTAGAATAAGAATTAGTAGTAAAAGTAGAATAAGAATTAGTAGTAAAAGTAGAATAAGAATTAGTAGTAAAAGTAGCAGTAGAATTAGTAGTAAACATAAAAGTAGAATTAGTAGTAAACCTAAAAGTAGAATTAGTAGTAAATGTAGAAGTGGAACTAGTAGTAAAAGTAGAATTGGAATTTGTAGTGAAAGTAGAATAAGAATTAGTAGTAAAAGTAGAATAAGAATTAGTAGTAAAAGTAGCAGTAGAATTAGTAGTAAACATAAAAGTAGAATTAGTAGTAAACCTAAAAGTAGAATTAGTAGTAAATGTAGAAGTGGAACTAGTAGTAAAAGTAGAATTGGAATTTGTAGTGAAAGTAGAATAAGAATTAGTAGTAAAAGTAGAATAAGAATTAGTAGTAAAAGTAGAATAAGAATTAGTAGTAAAAGTAGCAGTAGAATTAGTAGTAAACATAAAAGTAGAATTAGTAGTAAACCTAAAAGTAGAATTAGTAGTAAATGTAGAAGTGGAACTAGTAGTAAAAGTAGAATTGGAATTTGTAGTGAAAGTAGAATAAGAATTAGTAGTAAAAGTAGAATAAGAATTTGTAGTAAAAGTAGAATAAGAATTAGTAGTAAAAGTATAATAAGAATTAGTAGTAAAAGTAGCAGTAGAATTAGTAGTAAACATAAAAGTAGAATTAGTAGTAAAATAAAAGTAGAATTAGTAGTAAAAGCAAAAGTGGAATTAGTAGTAAAAGTAGAAGTAGGATTGTTAGTAAAAGTAGTATTTTTATTTACTTTAAAATAGTTGACGCTGTTTTCATTTACTAGATTTACTATAAGTTACTAGATGAGTCTCAATGGTTGCAGTGCATGATGGGACTTTATAGTAGGGACTGTTTTCAGGACGAACAATGATAATTGATCAATAATTAAGCAACGATGCGACAACATCGTTCTTGAATCATTTATTTTGATCACGAGATGCGAGTCTGACCCGGAGTTTAGGTGGTTTAACGTCGGACGAGCCAAGGTCATGAGGTCAAGGTCACACAAAACTTGAGGAACTCGCTCACCTTGCAGTGGAACGTCGGCTCCGGCCTGCGATGAACTGCCGACGGCGGCTTTGGCGCTTTTCCTTTCAGCCATAATCTGGACGAGACACGACAGAAGACGTTAGAGAAACAGAAACAATGAAGATAGAAACACAATCCCTGGAGCTTTAGGAGGATCAGGAACGACACCTAAAGACGGCGGCGATGACAGCGAGGGATCATGGGAAGGAAATGTAGGTTTTAACTTCAAGACGGACGACCTTGAGGCGAAACATTCACCTTGGAAAACGAGTCAAGTAAAAAAACAAAAACAAAATGTATTTATGTCGTGACATCATCAAAAATAAGTTTATTAATAATTAAATTCCTTTAAAAATAGAATTTATATAAACCATGGCAAACAATGGATAAAGATATAATGTTTATTATATTTGATATACACAGTATATACAATTTTTATGAATTTGTGTGTTAATTTTATTTTGTATTTCTCTTACTGTTTATGTTTATTTTTATTCATATATTTATCATAATTTGTATTTAA
Organism: Callionymus lyra; assembly: GCF_982586985.1. Lineage (NCBI taxonomy): Eukaryota > Metazoa > Chordata > Actinopteri > Syngnathiformes > Callionymidae > Callionymus > Callionymus lyra. Next base: position 25,217,163 of record NC_141826.1, on the reverse strand, counting down.
TATTGTGTTTCCATTTTATGTTATTATTATCTTTATTCATTATTATTTGA
>NC_141826.1:25194613-25212113 GCF_982586985.1 Callionymus lyra | reverse complement strand
TGCACAATAATGAATTCACTAGTATTAGTGCACAAGAATGAATTCACTAGTATTAGTGCACAATAATGAATTCACTAGTATTAGTGCACAAGAATGAATTCACTAGTATTAGTGCACAAGAATGAATTCACTAGTATTAGTGCACAAGAATGAATTCACTAGTATTAGTGCACAAGAATGAATTCACTAGTATTAGTGCACAATAATGAATTCACTAGTATTAGTGCACAAGAATGAATTCACTAGTATTAGTGCACAATAATGAATTCACTAGTATTAGTGCACAATAATGAATTCACCAGTATTAGTGCACAAGAATGAATTCACTAGTATTAGAGCACAAGAATGAATTCACTAGTATTAGTGCACAAGAATGAATTCACTAGTATTAGTGCACAAGAATGAATTCACTAGTAATAGTGCACAAGAATGAATTCACTAGTATTAGTGCACAATAATGAATTCACTAGTATTAGTGCACAATAATGAATTCACTAGTATTAGTGCACAAGAATGAATTCACTAGTATTAGTGCACAATAATGAATTCACTAGTATTAGTGCACAAGAATGAATTCACTAGTATTAGTGCACAAGAATGAATTCACAATAATGAATTCACTAGTATTAGTGCACAAGAATGAATTCACTAGTATTAGTGCACAAGAATGAATTCACTAGTATTAGTGCACAATAATGAATTCACTAGTATTAGTGCACAAGAATGAATTCACTAGTATTAGTGCACAAGAATGAATTCACTAGTATTAGTGCACAATAATGAATTCACTAGTAGTAGTGCACAAGAATGAATTCACTAGTATTAGTGCACAATAATGAATTCACTAGTATTAGTGCACAATAATGAATTCACTAGTATTATTGCACAAGAATGAATTCACTAGTATTAGTGCACAATAATGAATTCACTAGTATTAGTGCACAAGAATGAATTCACTAGTATTAGTGCACAATAATGAATTCACTAGTATTAGTGCACAAGAATGTATTCACTAGTATTAGTGCACAAGAATGTATTCACTTGTACTGTAGTATCACATGATGTTTTATTGATTGTGTGAATGCTGGAATACTCACACCAAGAAACTTAAAAACTCTTTTGTCTACTTACTACTAATACTACTACTACTTCTATATTTACCACTTATTCCACTTCTACTTTAACTACTATTCCACTTCTACTTTTACTTCTAATCCTACTACTACCTTTACTAATTATACTTATACCACTACTTCTACTACTCCTTATAATTGTTACCACATATTACACTTCTACTTTTACTACTATTCCACTTCTACTTTTAATTCTAATCCTACTACTACTTTTACTAATTATATTTATACCACTATTTCTACTACTACTTCGACTAGTTCTTCTGCTAGGAACTACTACTTCTACTACTTATTCTACTTCTACTACTACTTCTACTGCTAATTCTACTACTTTTTCTACTACTTATTCTAATTTTACTAATAATTATCCTACTAATACTTTTACTACTTGTTGTACTTCTACTATTTATTCTACTCCCACTACTACTTCTACTACTACTTCTTCTACTTCTACTACTACTTATTTTACTCCCAATACTTATACTACTACTTCTACTTGTACTACTAATTCCACTTCTACTTTTACTACTTGTTCCACTTCTACTTTTAATTCTAATCCTACTACTACTTTTACTAATTATACTTATACCACTACTTCTACTACTACTTCGACTTGTTCTTCTGCCAGGAACTACTACTTCTATTACTTATTCTTATTTTACTAATAATTATTCAACGAATACTTTTACTACTTGTTGTACTTCTACTATTTATTCTACTCCCACTACTACTTCTACTACTACTTCTTCTACTTATATTACTAATTGTACTACTTCTAATTCTACTACTAATTCTACGAGTACTTCTTCTTCTACTACTTCTATTATGTATGTAATTTCACATAATTTCAACGGTTTCTACACATTTTTACCTTGAATACTAATAAAATACCTTCAATCATTTCACTTGACAGATTCAGCATCTGGAAATACACATTTCCTAGTAATTAATTGATTAACTACATGTTTTAAAGCTGGTTAAGAAGGTTTGAAGCTGATGTTTGGACACTGAGAGTTTGTTTCTTAACGTCTCATAATGATTCTCCTGCATCTGCAGATTTATTTTCCGGAGCTCGTTGAAAATGATGAACGATCTCGTGCTGGTAATAGATCCGCGACATGATAGCACGTCGGCGCAGATACATATTAATGGTATTTATTCCGTCTCGGGAGGTTTTACGAGCAGGACCGTCCATTGGAAGATAATTGGGAGATTGTGCAGGAAAGCGGTGATGAGCTGACACCAGGTATCACGTCTGGGAAGGAGGCAATTGTGGAGACTATTATGGGATATTGAGTCAAATTATCCTTTCCAGGCATTTCCTCAACGATTTGTTGGATCTGATGTAGCAGCGAGTTTGACTTTCAAGATATAATGTCAATAAATGCATTTTATCTGTTGTTTTGTTTATATTGGTGTGAACACACTAATAAAATCATCAACTACACACACTTTAAGTTGAACTAAAGTGTGTGTGTGTGTTGTTGTGTTGTTGAAGCCTCTTGGAGTAATACTATTAAGCCCCAAGGAGTAATACTATGAAGCATCATGGAGTTATACTACGAAGCCTCGTGGAATAATACTTCAAAGCCTTGTGGAGTAATACTACAAAGCCTTTTGGAGTAATATTACGTAGCCTCGTGGAATAATACTACAAAGTCTCGTGGAGTAATACTACAAAGCCTTGTGGGGTAATTCTACGAAGCCTCTTGGAGTAATATTACGTAGCCTCGTGGAATACTACTACAAAGTTACGTGGAGTAATACTACTAAGCCTCATGGAGTAATACTATGAAGCATCATGGAGTAATACTACAAAGCATAGTGGAGTAATACCACGCAGCCTCTTGGAGTTATATTACGCAGCCTTGTGGAATAATACTAGAAAGTAACGTGGAGTAATACTACTAAGCCTAATGGAGTAATACTATGAAGCATCATGGAGTAATACTACGAAGCCTTCTCGAGTTATATTACGTAGCCTCGCGGAATAATACTACGAAGCCTCATGGAGTTATAATACAAAGCCTCATGGAGTAATACCACGAAGCATCGTGGAGTAATACTACGAAGCCTCTTGGAGTAATACTACTAAGCCTCTTGGAGTAATATTACGTAGCCTTGTGGAATAATACTAAAAAGTCTTGTGGAGTAATACTACTAAGCCTCATGGCGTAATACTATTAAGCATCGTGGAGTAATACTACAAAGCCTCTTGGAGTAATACTACTAAGCCTCTTGGAGTAATATTACGTAGCCTTGTGGAATAATACTACAAAGTCTCCTGGAGTAATACTACTAAGCCTCATGGCGTAATACTATTAAGCATCGTGTAGTAATACTACGAAGCCTCTTGGAGTAATATTCAGTAGCATCGTTGAATAATACTACAAAGCCTCGTGGAGTAATATTATGAAGCATGTGAAGTAATACTACAAAGCTCTTGTATTAATACTATGAAGCCTCATGGAGTAATTGTACAAAGCCTCGTGGAGCAATATGTAATTAATACTGTTCTTTAAGATAATATTTCTGTGTTCAAACTCAGTCACGCAACAAAATACATGTTCAGTCAAATGTCACAATCCAAACATACGGTGAATTTCAAGTAAAACTCTGATTAGCAACTGTTTACATCCGACTGTCGTTTCACAAACTGTTCTCTGCCATTTCAGTGACTAATTACACCATTCTTAATTAAGTTGATTAAACGGAGAGATTTAAAGCCAATAATGATTTTTCTGCTCGGTTAGAGAAGCTGGATGTTTATCCTCCATCTATCACTGGAAACCGGTTTCAGCGAACAAACTGGTGCACAGATGTGCGCCCGAGGAAACGTCGAAAAAAAATGAAAGCGAGGAGGATGAGGGAGTGATGGCAGCGACGCAGAGAAAGTTTACTGAAAGTGAGTGGGAGGGAAAGAAGTACGACATCTCTGGCTAATTACCAGGAGAGAAACGCTGACGCTCCTGGAATAATTAGGTAAGTATTAGCCACACAACACTGGGAGACGATGACAAACACACACAGGCAACTACACAAAACAATCACAACGGGCCTTTGTTTTTATACGTCCATTAGCCGGCATGTGTCCTTAACTTAATTGATCTCACGCACACTGGAGGTCGATGTTGCCGTTGGCTGTGTGTGATACGTGTGTGTGTGTGTGATATGTGTGTGTGTGATACATGTGTGTGTGTGTCCACTGGGCTTCATCCAGGGACATGTGAGCAGTGCATCACTGGAGCTGTGTGAGTGGCCTTGCCCGAGATACAAATGGTTATTTTACGACACTTGAGGTTGAAAACGATATAAACGTGCGAGTAATTCAAGATAAACATCCCGCGGCTCTCGACCCGGCTAATGATGGAAAGTCACACAAGGAGGTTTCTTTTAAAAAAACAAGGCTTTTCAGGAAACAAAACACACAAAAATAAAGAACTGTATTCATGGTTTGGAATTTCAACTACTTAAGAAGCTCACGGAGCGATTCCTCGACTGATAATATTTATTTGTTTATATATTCTGTGTTGTTATCTGAAGTACACACAGTGTAAGGTTTTAGTGTCGCCTTAACTGCATGCACACTGTACCATCTATGAGTTTTTAAAGAATTAGCACGGTAGATTTAGCGTGCGTTATTGTTAGCATCTTATAACTAGCCTGTAGCATTGTTAGCATAATAGCTTTAGGGCTAGTTAAAATAAAACATTAAATTAGAGCTAATACAAGTACAGAAGAAATTGAAATCACTATTTATTATTAAGAATTCCAAAATGATAATATTGCCATGTATTAAAGATTTTTGGGGATTTGATTTAGCACTAAAGCAGTAACGCTAACTATACCACAGGCTAGCGAAAGCATGCTAACAATAACGCAGGCTTGATTTACCATGTTAACTCCTTCAAACACTAATATAAGGTTACTACAGACATGCAGTATATATTTAAATAGTATTCCATCCTTAGAATAAAAGAATAGAAGCAGCTAGCTAGCAATAGCTCAATGTTATTGTGAGATGGCGCCACTATCATTTTATACAATAGTAATGGAAATAACTATTTATTAATAAGAATTAAAAAATGCTATTATTATTATTATGTATTATTGCTTTTTTGGATTTGATTTAGCTCATAAGCAATTACGCTTACTATAGCACAAGCTAGCGAAAACATGCTAACAGTACAGACTTGATGTACCATGTTCACTCCTTCAAAAACTAAAATAAATTAATAAGGTTACTACAAAAATGCAGTATATCTTTAAATAGTATTTCGTCTGTTAAATAAAGAATAGAAGCAGCTAGTTAGCAATAGCTTCATGCTGTCGTGAGGAGGCACCAGTAGCATTTTAAACTGGAGAAATTGAAATCACTATTTATTATTAAGAATTAAACAATGCTAATATTATCACGTATTAACAATATTTTGGATTTGATTTATCTCTAAAGCAATTATGCTAACTATACCACAAGCTAGCGAAAGCATGCTAACAATGACACAGGCTAGATGTACCATTTTCACTCCTTCAAACACTAAGGTTACTACAAACATACAGTATATATTTTAATAGTATTGTGTCCTTAAAATAAAAGAATAGACAAAGCTAGTTAGCTTCATGCTATCATGAGATGGCGCGACTAGCATTGTCTACAAACATATTTTTTCTTATATTTTAATATTGTATGGCCTTAATTATTTGTATCAGAGGGTTTATCTTTTTAAACTGATAGACAAGTAATGCAGTGCAATAGGAAAGTAAAGTAAAGTAAATAGTGCAATAGATCATATTTTAATATTTAAAAATTATATTATTCGAGAAAGAAAAATAGATACAATTGAGAAGAAAAGAAAATCTTAGAGAAGAACAGTTTAAAAAAAATAAAAAATTTCACAATAAAAGTTAGAATAAAAACATGCAAAAACAACACAAACACACAACTGTACACAACATGCAGTCGTTACCTTTCTCTGGATCCAGGAAGCAGTGGAAGGAGGAGAGAAGAAGAGGAGGATGAGAAACATGAATTAAAACGTGTTAAGTTGAGGAGAATAGAGAGCGAGAACATGAAAGAAGGAACAGGAAGAAAGAAGATGAAAAGGTTATCAATGGATGAGAGAAGGAGGTCGAGTGTTACTGCAGTTTCTCTTTCAAGTCACTCGCGTGAACCTGCGTTGTGTATTTTTCATTTCAGCAGATTTGCATTTCGCTACAATATGACAGACACACCCTTTTAGTTTACACACACACACACACACACACACACACACACACACACACACACACACACACACACACACACACACACACACACACACACACACACACACACTGTTGCTACGGCTGCCATCCCCGACCAATTTTCTCTTTCATCCCCCCTCTGTGCATTTGCTCTTTATTCTTCCCTTCGCTCGCTCACGCTGACGCCGCTCACTTTCACCAGTGATTCAAGTGAAACATTCGTCGACCACAGGGAGAGAACAAAGAACAAAACAAAGAACAAAACTGACTCAAACAACATATTGTGCGACGATTCTTCCACCGCAGACCCTTTAAAAAATATGCCTGTCATCGTCTGAGTCTGGACCCTCAGAGGGAAACTAGATATAAATAAGTAAGTCATTTATGTTTATATTATATTATATTAATATTATATGTGTATATATGTGTAATCCCGATTGTAAGTGTTTTCTTTAGCTCATCACCTAAGACAGGGCGTCAACTTCAATCCCACAAGGGTCCTCAATGTTTCATGGTCGCTGGCCTTGTATAAAATGTATATTAACCTACAACGAAATTTCATAATTACACTTTAGTTTTCTTTGTGTTTTGTGCACTGTTTTAAAGTTTTAATGCCGTTGTAAGGAAATGACAACATTACTGTAATCAATCATCTAGATTTAAAACACATTTCAAATAATCACTTGATTAATTGATAATTTTTCTTATTTAATTCATATTATATAATCATTGCCTCTCTTTAGAATCCACTTGCTTAGCTATTCGTCAGGTCAAGACGACGCTCACACAAATCTGTAGATGATGTCAGCAGGTCTGGTTCCAACAAGAACAAGGACAGACATCTGCGTAAGTCAACAGATAAACAGATTCTCTCTAGAAGACATCAACTGCGGTAAAATTCCACAAACAACACATGTGACGGCCATCTTACAATATTAACATTTTTTTTTAGTGTATCTGACCAATCATTCATACACAAATGACAAGAGTCGTTTACCTGAATATTCAAACTATAAAGATCCGCCATTTCGTTAGAAGTTTGTGCTTGACACTCGAAACATATCTGCAATAGTCTCTGCTTTGCTAAGAGCCCATGATCATGTAAGTTTTGTCTCTAAATGTTGCATATTTCATTAAACGAGCATTTTCACTTAAACTCATTCCCGTGTCTGCGTCCTTCTTTACCACCACCTCGTATCGAGACTGTGGAAGAGTCGCTTCATCGCAACAAAACCCTAACAACTTGGTGCCGTGACCCGGATCACGTAACACCGTAAAACACCTTCTGTTATCTAGAATATATTCAATATACTTTATTTAAATGTCATTATATTATTGATATTGTATATGATAACCTAAATTCAACAGTAACTCATTTCATTGAGTACATTTTTGTTGTCCATTATATTTTATTTCATTTTACTTGCATTTCATTTCCTTGATTTTAAAATGTATCCACTCTTCAAAAAAATCCTGGCAATAAACCCTTTTCTGACTCACATTTTCTCCTGATTGTGATAATTAGAAAAACGGATCAGATTGTGGCTGTTTTTATTTATTATTATTATTATTATTATTATTATTTGAAGTCTCTGTAAAATGTACCACTGAAGTACCCGACTATGCCTGTGGATTTTTAAAAGGTACAAAACGGCAAAGAATTATTAAAAATAAAAAAAATCCAAAGCCCATATAATTTAGTTTTTTATTTTTCATTGTGGGACTAATAAGGGAAAAAATCTAATGGATCTTAAAGAGTTCTGGCGTAATCTTTAGCCACATGTGACCAAAAGCTTCATTAACAGAAAAGCTTTAAATTCCTCAGTCATTTTCAAATTTGTGACATTTTCAAGAGCCCTGAGGCAAGTGTTCGTGCTAGCAAGTGTTAGCGTTGATGCTAGCAAATGTTGGCTGTGATGTTAGCAAGTGTTAGCTGTGATGCTAGCAAGCATTAGTTGTGATGTTAGCAAGTATTAAATGTAATGCTAGCAAGCTTCAGCTGTGATGTTAGCAAGTATTAGATGTAATTCTAGCAAGCATTAGCTGTGATGTTAGCAAGTATAGATGTAATGCTAGCAAGCATTAGCTGTGATCTAGGCAAATGTTGGCTGTGATGTTAGCAAGTGTTAGCTGTGATGTTAGCAAATGTTGGCTTTGATGTTTGCAAGTGTTAGCGTTGATGCCAGCAAATGTTGGCTGTGATATTAGCAAGCGTTAGCTGTGATGTTAGCAAATGTTGGCTGTGATGTTAGCAAGCGTTAGCTGTGATGTTAGCAAATGTTGGCTGTGATGTTAGCAAGTGTTAGCTTTGATGCTAGCAAATGTTGGCTGTGATGTTAGCAATTGTTAGTTTTGATGCTAGCAAACGTTGGCTGTGATGTTAGCAAGTGTTAGCTTTGATGCTAGCAAATGTTGGCTGTGATGTTAGCAAGTGTTAGCTGTGATGTTAGCAAATGTCGGCTGTGACATTAGCAAGTATTAGATGTAATGCTAGCAAGCATGAGCTGTGATGATAGCAAGTGTTAGCTTTGATGCCAGCAAATGTTAGCTGTGATGTTAGCAAGTGTTAGCTTTGATGCTAGCAAATGTTGGCTGTGATGTTATCAAGTATTAGAAGTAATACTAGCAAGCATTAGCTGTGATGTTAGCATGTGTTAGCTGTCTCAATCAGGCGTGTAGTAAAAAAAATGAATAAATTGTGGATTATCTTCAGCATGTCAGATACAGTATTTAGCAGATACTCTTTAAACGCCATTAATGAACAGAAAGGTGGTATTTTCTCTTCACAGTGACACGTTTCTCAAAGGGAGTCGTTCACTAAAAATGCTTTTAACAGACAAAGACCGTCACGTTGGTCAAATACAACGCGTGGGTTGATGTTTTTAAGGTAACGACGCGCAAGTGTTGCGAGTCCAGAGGTGAACGGAGAAGGTTCCCCTGAGACCTGGTTAATGCAGGTGAAGGCTCTCGTACGACGAGGTGGACAAACAGTGGCGGAGGAAGGCGTGTGACCTCTGAGGAACGAAGGTCGTACGAGGGAACAAGTGCAGAGACTGAGAGGGGAAAAAACAAAAACTCCCAGAAGCCTCGCTGCAACGGAAGGGAGGAGGAAATTGGAGTCGATAAAAAGATGAAAGCAGGAAAAACATCACCAGAGAAGAGACGTTTACTCCCATACCTTGTGTTTTTCTACTCAAATCTCCCAGAGCTGAAGGAAACACAGACTCACTTCGAGCAATCGCTCTTTGATGCCGACGACGCCGAGGCGTGCGATGCTACAACTCTGGTTTGAATTAGGTCACGGCTGCCGTTCTGGGGGAAGCGCACGATAACTGTCGGAAACTGCAGCTCTGGTATTATTTACAACTCCGCCATCCTCGGTATAAATAGTTACACGAGCGGATTTACATTTGTGAGGGAAGCTTTTTACATTTTTCACCATATTAGCCACGGCGTGGAGGAAGTGTCTCCTGTATTCACGCGGTAATGACTACATGAAATACTGACAGAACACGGCTTTGAAACCCACGACCACCGACTACTTGTCTATTCTCGAGGTCCAGGAAGAGGCATCGACCTCAGTCACGACCCTTGCTGGACACAGTTCAATACTCGAGCCGATAATCACCGTCACAGCCATTTCACGCGACTCATCACTCAATCGTGTCCAGAACTGATCCAGCATCGTTCGCTTCGATCCAGGTATCAGATCAGGATCTACATTTATTTAGCTTTTTTTTTTTATCTGTAGGTCCATTGCATAATGATGGTCTTATCATTTTCGTTCATGAATCAATGTGCGTCAATGGACCAGACGACGCCAAGACAATCTAATAACATTATATATTGTAGATAATTCATGTGTTTGAATATGTGGATGTGTTTGTGGATGTTTATGGTGTAAATACTGTATTTACTCTTATAGGTTATAAGTTCTCATAAGCAGCATTATAGAAGCTAATTATTGGTTTAAGGACATGACATGAAAATTACACGACTGGTTGATTAAGCGTTAGCTGTGATGCTATCAAGTGTTAGCTGTGATGCTAGCAAGTATTAGCTGTGATTCTATCAAGTGTTAGCTCTGATGCTATAAAGTGTTAGCTGCGATGCTATCAAGTGTTAGCTGTGATGCTATCAAGTGTTAGCTGTGATGCTTTCAAGTTTTAGCTGTGATTCTATCAAGTGTTAGCTCTGATGCTATAAAGTGTTAGCTGTGATCCTAGCAAGTGTTAGCTGTGATTCTATCAAGTGTTAGCTCCGATGCTATAAAGTGTTAGCTGTGATGTTAGCAAATGTTGGCTGTGATCCTAGCAAGTGTTAGCTGTGATTCTATCAAGTGTTAGCTCTGATGCTATAAAGTGTTAGCTGCGATGCTATCAAGTGTTAGCTGTGATGCTATCAAGTGTTAGCTGTGATGCTTTCAAGTTTTAGCTGTGATGCTATCAAGTGTTAGCTATGATGCAACAAGTGTTAGCTGTGATGCTATCAAGTGTTGGCTGTGATCCTAGCAAGTGTTAGCTGTGATTCTATCAAGTGTTAGCTCCGATGCTATCAAGGGTTAGCTGTGATGCTATCAAGTGTTTGCTGTGATGCTTTCAAGTTTTAGCTGTGATGCTATCAAGTGTTAGCTATGATGCAACAAGTGTTAGCTGTGATTCTATCAAGTGTTAGCTGTGATGCTTTCAAGTGTTAGCTGTGATGCAACAAGTGTTAGCTGTGATTCTATCAAGTTTTAGCTGTGAAACTAGCAAGTGTTAGCTATGATGCGAGCAAGCGTTAGCTGTGATGCGAGCAAGTGTTAGCTGTGATGCAACACATGTTAGCTATAATGTTAGCAAGGGTTAGCTGTGATGCTAGCAAGTGTTAGCTGTGATGCAACAAGTGTTAGTTGTGATGTTAGCAAGTGTTGGCTGTGAGGCTAGCAAGTGTTAACTGTGATGCTATCAAGTGTTAGCTGTGATGCAACAAGTGTTAGCTATGACGCAAGCAAGTGTTAGCTATGACGCGAGCAAGTGTTAGCTATGACGCGAGCAAGTGTTAGCTATGACGCGAGCAAGTGTTAGCTGTGATGCGAGCAAGCGTTAGCTGTGAGATTAGCAAGCGTTAGCTGTGAGATTAGCAAGCGTTAGCTGTGAGATTAGCAAGTGTTAGACATCAATATTCTCGCAGGTCTGCCCAGAAGCGTGTCATGACCGTGCAGCTGCTGATGCTAAACACTGATTTGAGAGGTCAGAGGAGGAAGTTCTTGTGATGCTCCAGTCAGCAGAAAATAGGTGTGTGTGTGTGTGTGTGTGTGTGTGTGTGTGTGTGTGTGTATGTGTGTGTGTGTGTGTGTGTGTGTGTGTGTGTGTGTGTGTGTGTGTGGGTGTGAAATATAATCAACCTATCGATTCACGACTCAAGCCGTTGACAGTGTTGTGACGTGGGCTCCGATCCAAAGTCAATAAGGATCTGATCTAGTTTCGAGTCAAAGTGTCCACAGGTGACGGGAAGTGCAGGTGACATCACATGACATCACATGACATCACATGACATCACATGACATCACATGACATCACATGACTCTCTCTGACAACAAAAAAACAAATGTATGAATAAATGTATAAATGAAACATTCTTCAGTAAAATCCAGTTCATGGAATCCTGAATGTTTTTATTTGGCCCTGATGAAGTTTAACTGATTAACAAAATAATTAATTCTAATTAAATGATCCATCACATGATGTTATGATGCTAAAATACTTTTAAAATATGTTATATGTTTCCAGGTATGATTATAAATTGTCATAAATTAATAATGTTGTTAATTATTCTTTATTCACAAGACAAAATATGATTGTAAAAGTATACACTTTATATATATATATATATATATATATATATATATATATTTACAATGATCAAATATGAATTAAATATTTATATTGAATTTAATTTATATATTAAATATGAATTTATATATGTATGTGTGTGTGTGTGTGTGTGTTTTTGCGTGAAATATAATATAATATATAACTACAAATAAATCTTGTCGTCTTTGTATATTCTCTCTATTTATTAAAATAAGGATAATATATTCAATTAAATTTCAATACAACTCAATTTTATTTAAAGTTATAACAAAGTTATGATATATAAATCCATGGCATAATTAAACAACTGAATTGTTTCTCCTGTTTTGTCCTTTTTTACTTTTTCTTGTACTTTTTTCAATCGTATTTTGGCTATTTTTTTCTTCATCAAGTTTTTTATTTGTCTTCACAACAGTCCTGATATATATATCGTGGCCTCTTGAGAACTCTAACGTCCACCCCTGGCCCAGAGACACTCTAATGAAAACCTCACGTGAGAAGTAAGTCCGAGACCACCTCTCAGATCCTGATCCTGGACTTCCCGCCTCTTAAGTGACACATAAAGCCCTCGGCGAGCTGGAGAATTAGTCGACGCCCTCAGACATTACTTACTAATGTCTGCGTGTAATTACTGCTGCGCGACAGGAAACTTGTTTACGGCGCCGACAGGATGGAGAACGCTCCGGGCCTGAGGCTGCAAAACAAGATGGAGTCGATACTATGTTTCTGACGAGTTCAGACGGAGGCTCGCCGTCGAGGATGGAGCTCCGGGCTGAAGAAATCAAGGAGGAAATAGAAAAACACTTGAGTGACAGCCCTGGTGTGCAGAAGATGACGCTGAAGTGCAGGAAGACACACAATGCATGTCTTGAATTCAAGAAGAACGGAAGAAGGAAACATTTGAATTGTTTTAAAAGGTTAAAATAAAGATTATGTGTGTGATTTCATAAGAGCGATGGTCGGCTCTGATGTGTATTTGCTGTAACTTTTACTCTCGTAGTTCGTTTCGTCCAAATAAACTCCAGAGTTTGTGTATTTAAACAGTCACAAACATGTTTGTTAATTATATTAACTTGGGGTGATGGAAAATATACTGCGATACTATACTATACTATACTATACTATACTATACTATACTATACTATACTATACGATATGATGTTTTTTTTTACGGTACTGCATCAATATTTTTTATTTCAATTAAACTTCCTGCCCCTAGATGGCAGCGGACATTACGTCCTCACACACACTGATGATACAATAGAGTCACACATCACAACAACACACACACACACTGATGATACAATAGAGTCACACATCACAACAACACACACACACACTGATGATACAATAGAGTCACACATCACAACAACACACACACACACTGATGATACAATAGAGTCACACATCACAACAACACACACACACACTGATGATACAATAGAGTCACACATCACAACAACACACACACACACTGATGATACAATAGAGTCACATATCACAAAAACACACACACACTGATGATACAATAGAGTCACACGTCACAACAACACACACTGATGATACAATAGAGTCACACATCACAACAACACACACACACACACTGATGATACAATATAGTCACACATCACAACAACACACACACTGATGATACAATAGAGTCACACATCACAACAACACACACACACACACTGATGATACAATAGAGTCACACATCACAACAACACACACACACACTGATGATACAATAGAGTCACACATCACAACAACACATACACACTGATGATACAATAGAGACAAACGTCACAACAACACACACACACTGATGATACAATAGGGACACACATCACAACACACACACTGATGATACAATAGAGTCACACATCACAACAACACACACACACACTGATGATACAATAGAGTCGCACATGACAACAACACACACACACTGATGATACAATAGAGTCACACATCACAACAACACACACACACACTGATGATACAATAGAGTCGCACATGACAACAACACACACACATACTGATGATACAATAAAGTCACACATCACAACAACACACACACTGATGATACAATAGAGTCACACATCACACCAACACACACACACACTGATGATACAATAGAGACACACGTCACAACAACACACACACACACTGATGATACAATAGAGTTACACATCACAACAACACACACACACACTGACGATACAATAGAGTCACACATCACAACAACACACACACACACTGATGATACAATAGAGACACACATCACAACAACACACACACACTGATGATACAATAGAGACACACATCACAACAACACACACGCACACACTGATGATACAATAGAGGCACACATCACAACAACACACACACACACTGATGATACAATAGAGACACACATCACAACAACACACACACACTGATGATACAATAGAGTCGCACATCGCAACAACACATACACACACTGATGATACAATAGAGTCACACATGACAACAACACATACACACACTGATGATACAATAGAGACACACATCACAACAACACACACACACACTGATGATACAATAGAGACACACATCACAACAACACGCACACACTGATGATACAATAGAGTCACACATCACAACAACACACACACTGATGATACAATAGAGACACACATCACAACAACACACACACACACACACTGATGATACAATAGAGTCGCACATCGCAACAACACATACACACACTGATGATACAATAGAGTCACACATCACAACAACACATACACACACTGATGATACAATAGAGACACACATCACAACAACACACACACACCTCACAACAACAGACACACACACACACACATTAGTTAAACATTCTTCTTTCCCATCACTTAAAAAACTCAATGGCGTTAAATTACCGTCAGTGAAAATAATTATAAACTAAATGTCATCAGAATCTTCTTTAAACACTCGCATCACTTATGGATTCATTCCAGCGACACACAACTTATCCCCGGAGCGCACACAGGTGCAGCGATGATGAAGACATTTACAACAAGCCTCACACACTCATTAGAATAAAACGCAAGTATCGATCGACGGTCGACAAAGATCGATGCGTCCAGATGCGTCGCACACCCGGGCGAGCGAGAGACACGGTCGCGGCGTCTAAACGCTTCCGTGACTCGAAACGACGACACAAACGTCAACATCAAACTGCTGATGATCGGCCGACGCCGCCAGAGGTATGGTGGGGCGGGACGAGGGTCCGGCGCCGGGGGGGGGGGGACGGGGTCCGGACAGGAAGTGGGTTTGCGCGCGAGGACAAGAGGGCGTGATGGATGGCGGGCGGTCGGAAGGCGCTGACGTGGAGGAGCGATGACTTACGGCGAGAGGTGAGCGAGGGCCTGGACTCGGCGAGGACGGGCCATCAATCACGGTGGCATCTCTATCGAGTGGGTCGCGGGGGGGTCGCGGGGGGGCTCGGGACCGGCGTCTCCGCGGGGCCGCCCCGGAGCAGCCGTGCATGTCAACGACGGACGCAGACGTCAGCGATTAGGCGGCGACGGGCGAGAGAGAAACCGCGGGTCGACGACGATCATCGACGACCTGGTGACGTCGAATAAACGCACGTGGTCTCGAAAATACACAAAAATGTGTTATAGATTGCAGTGCATTATGGGATATGCGTGAATACTTTAAGGAGTGAAGGAAAATATCGATACAGTTAACCCTTGTGTTGCCTCTGGGTCAAGGTCAACGACCTCCCTGGATTCTAGTGTTGGAGGTCGTTCACTTTGACCCAGAAGCAAGACAAGGGATACCACAAAAACATTTGTTTTCTGGCCACCGGGTCACCTTGAACCAGAGAAAATACAAGGGATACCACAAACACATTTGTTTTCTGGCCACTGGGTCACCTTGACCCAGAGACAACACAAAGGATACCACAAACACATTTGTTTCCCGGCCTTTGGGTCACCTTGACCCAGAGACAACACAAGGGATACCACAAACACATTTGTTTTCTGGCCACCGGGTCACCTTGAACCAGAGAAAATACAAGGGATACCACAAACACATTTGTTTTCTGGCCACTGGGTCACCTTGACCCAGAGACAACACAAAGGATACCACAAACACATTTGTTTCCCGGCCTTTGGGTCACCTTGACCCAGAGACAACACAAGGGATACCACAAACACATTTGTTTTCCGGCCTTTGGGTCACCTTGACCCAGAGACAACAAAGGGATACTACAAACACATTTGTTTTCCGGCCACTGGGTCACCTTGACCCAGAGACAACACAAAGGATACCACAAACACATTTGTTTCCCGGCCTTTGGGTCACCTTGACCCAGAGACAACACAAGGGATACCACAAACACATTTGTTTTCCGGCCTTTGGGTCACCTTGACCCAGAGACAACAAAGGGATACCACAAACACATTTGTTTTCCGGCCTTTGGGTCACCTTGACCCAGAGACAACACAAGGGATACCACAAACACATTTGTTTTCCAGCCTTCAGGCCACCTTGACCCAGAGACAACACAAGGGATACCACGAACACATTTGTTTTCCAGCCTTCAGGCCACCTTGACCCAGAGACAACACAAGGGATAACAAAAACACATTTGTTTTCCAGCCTTCGGGTCACCCTGACCCTGAGGTAAGGCTAAATATTGTGATATTTTTTCCAAGACATCGCATAAACATTTAAAATAACTACATTGATTTTTGGCTTTGAAAATTTGATTTTATTTGTATCAAAGCGTTTACATTTCATAAAATGTAATCTTTGTATTTACAATTAACATGAAAATATTTGCAACGTTTGTTCATTTTTGTGTTGCAATCAAACTTCCAGCTGTAGATGGTAGCAGACATTACGTCCTCCACAGCTGAAGGACCAAAGAAAACCTGAGAAATCCTGTTGATGACTGAGGACGAGAGGATACAGTGGGTCCAGCAGCTTTTAAAGCTGATGTTTGGAAACAAATGAAAGCAGTTACAACTTCATCAAGAGTCATGTGGTCTGTAAATACTACAACACAAGAGTCAAGTACTGGACAATACTTCACATATATACTTGTAACTAAATTATCACAACACCAGAGTCAGGTACTGGACAATACTACACATATATACTTGTTACTACATTATCACAACACCAGAGTAAAGTGCTGGACAATACTACACATATATCCTTGTTACTACACTATCACAACACCAGAGTCAAATACTGGACAATACTACA